>NC_045177.1:5078924-5163924 GCF_900700415.2 Clupea harengus
TGATTCATGTGGGATCATCTGACTGATTCCCATGACATTGGTGTAATCTCCCCTGAATAGTCTTGTAATCATTGAAACATGAAATCATAAAACCTAAATTCCAAACGTTTAGAGGGAACTTAGAGAAGATCAACACAAACCTCCCTTTTTGGCCTCCACCCTTGCCTGACAGTGCTTCCGACGAGCAAGTACTTCTTCATAGAATAATATGACGGAAAGCTGTCAGGCATCACATTTAGGTGTGTACATCTGATTTCGTAATATTAATTCTCACTGTCATGTACGGCATTTCTTAAATGTTTTGGAGAGTACTTCATATCACACATATCTTTAGCTTCAGATCCATGCCTAATGTGGCCTAACGTGACCTTATTCATATGTAGCTCTCCTAGGGATTATAAAGTCAAAACCCACATAATTAAGTCTACATTTATCTCATTCATAGGTAATGACACATGCCAAACATTGCTGTCCGGCGTCAGTGTGGGCATGGAAACCTTATATTATACTTATTCAAACAGCATACCTCCCTAAAGGTTGGTCTAAAAGGCATTGTGAAACCTGGCACCCGATTTAGTACACCACGCTAAGAATGCTCACGTACACCAACGACTGCTTGTAAAACTATGATAGACATGTTGGTGGCGGAAAGGTTTGGAATGATAGGAACCTTGACTGAATGGGCACATGCATCCTAAGATGTGTGCACAATTACAGTGTGCACGCCCCCCCCCTCCCACACACACACACACACACAGACACACACACACGCACGCACACACACACACATATACACACAAACACACTCACACACACACACAGACAGACACAGACACACACACACGCACGCACACACACACACATATACACACAAACACACTCACACACACACACAGACAGACACAGACACACACACAGACACACAGACACACAGACACACAGACACACACACTTACACTCACACACACACACACACACACACACACACACACACACACACACACTCACACACACACTCCCTGCTGCTGCAATTCATGCTATGTCAGTTCTCTGTGAATAGTTATTTGAGCTGACCCCCTGCCTACGTGACTTTTAACCTGCTAAACCCTTATCCACTCCAGAGAGAAGGATTAGAGAGACAGCAAGAGAGAGAGTGAGTGAGACTGAGAGAGAGAGAGAGTGAGACTGAGAGAGAGAGAAAGAGAATAAGGAAATAGGAAGAACAAAAGCTTGACATACTTTTGTCATCCTCTCCATGCCTTTCAGGAAATGTGTCAGAAACTATTCTTTACTAATTCAAAGAAATGTTGTGAATAAAGCATTTAGGAACATTGTCGTTTGATCACTACTACGCACCTGTTAGCCAGTCTATGGCTGCTAAACGTAATGCAATGCACACCACCAACATTCCTGTTGTCGAGGTTTGACATGAAAGGCTGAAACAGATAGCAATGCAAATAACACACGAGATATGACTTTTATCAGTGGTGTGTAGTGGTATGTTATGACAGACTTATTGACATTTACTTCGGGGTCAGATGTCTGTTCTTTCCTAATTACAAGGCATTCAGAGGTTTCATATCTGCCAGTGTGCTCAGTATAACCTCATTAACCTTAGGAGGAGGGTCCCTGTTCAAGTATGTAAGTATACTCATAATTCATTATAATTGTAGCTGTCTCCTGCCTGGCCCACATTGTGTAGCACACATAAAGCTGCCTTGTAAGGCTTTGACACTGGGTTTTGTGGTTACCTGGAGGAAAATCCCTGAACACACATTGACCTCATTGAAAATCTTTTTCTTTCTGAAAATGTTCTTTTTCTTCAGACTCGTATCTCTCTCAGTAGCGTACTCTGGTCATGTGTGATTGTCTCACAGTGCCATCCACTGAAACATCGCTAAAAGGTGAGAAATTCCTTCTATATACATACTTCTTCTTCACACAACCAGAACAGTCAACACAATCACAGCACAACATCAAATCTCACCTAGGACTAGGGGAAACCAGGTACAGTTGTAACACTTTTTGCTTTTTGTACTTTTTGTCTAAACAACGGCATAAGTGACACCTTTCATGTTAACATATATGCAACATACATATTTCATATCTATATTTATTTAATTTATTCACGCACATGTGCCTTATTTTTTTCTCTAATCTTCATCTAAATGCAGTGAGTGCTTGGGGACAGTTGTAACAGTGGCGGAGGACAATTGTAACATGTCAGTTTGAAGAAAACAGATAGTTGCTTACAATGCAAGGGTGGCACAAATTACACAAAAGTGGCCTATTTCACTTGCTAGCTACGCTTACTGGTTGCAACCGATTGTAATGCATGCAACAATTGTCCGCAGCTGACCTCTCCTACTATTTGATACGATAATTGGAATATAACACATTGTATGCAGCTAATAATTATACTAGCATCTAATTCGGAAAACACTGATCACAACCACCTGTTACTTGCTACTTTAAAAATTTTGCTCAAAACATAGAAGTTACAAATTTGCCCCACAAAACGACATTTGTCTATAACCTTTCACAGAGATTGAGATACAAGCTGACATTCTGAGAGTAGCATGCTGATGCTATCAGACATGTTGTCTGTGAGTTTCATCACATTCTGTTAGACATGAGCTGACAAATTCAGCAAGTCCCAACTGTCCCCGTGTTACACCTTACCTGGACTCCCCTACCCTAAAGCGTCGGTGCCATAATTCAGTCACACAACCTATAATCACACCTCCACACCACACTTAAACACTAAAGTATGTGCTGCAACGTATAATAAGGTGCATACATTTACATTTAGCAGACGCTTTTATCCAAAGCGACTTACAATGTATACACATTTTACATTTACACTGATGGCACACTGCACATCAGGAGCAATTAGGGGTTCAGTGTCTTGCTCAAGGACGCTTCGACAGGGAATCGAACTAGCAACCTTCTGATTACTAAACGACTTCTCTACCTCCTGTACCACTGTCGCCCCACATACAAATTACGCATACAATGACTATCTGATCTACATAAAAAAGGGAGAAAATAAAAATTCAAGTTGGATGTTTCAACAAGAAAACCTATACTGTGGCGGTGCGGCGAGGAACATTTGACGAGCTCCTCGTGTGTTGGCGAGTTCAAAATGTTCTAATTGTCCCACAGCACGAATGGAAGGAACATACAAAGCTTCTGAACAGGCTGTTTTTTGGTTTTCCTTGTGTGACTTACAGTCAGAGAAGGGTATTTGTGCCTCTTCACCAGACAACTGCTGTGATTTAGTGACCTCGTGGTGCTTTAGTGGAGGTGACTGATGCCCGTGTTGACCATCTCTGGTCGCCATGTGCGGCTCTGTGTTACCCTTGGCACTGCCCGGCTCTCTGTTACCCTTGGCACTGCCCGGCTCTCTGTTTCCCTTGGCACTGCCCGGCTCTCCGAGCCCCTCTTCATAAGCCCGCGTGTTTGGAGAGACAGCGGGGGGAAAGGCCTATGGGATGTTATTTCAAGTGCATGCTAAGACTAGATACACACACACACACACCCACATACACGCACACACACCCACATACACGCACACACACACACGCAAACACACACATATGCAAACACACACACACACACACACACACACACACACACACCCTCCTCCATACACACACACACACACACACACACACACACACACACACACACACACACAAACACACGCACGCACACACACACACATACACACACAGATACACGCACACACACACACGCGCACGCGCACACACGCATACACATCGTGTATACACATCGACGTACACATATTGTATAAGTGCACCCACTCACATGTTCATCCACTGTGTATGCACACACAAATGCAAACATGGACAAATCCACTCATAACACTGGAATGCGTGTGTGCATATTCCAACTAAGACAATACATCAGGTTAATAGTTGAGTGTGTGTTTGTGGTGTAGTGCGTGTGTATGGAGGAGGGTTAGGGAGTGTGTGTGTGTGTGTGTATGTGTGTGTGTGTGTGTGTGTGTGTGTGTGTGTGTGTGTGTATGGAGGAGGGTTAGGGAGTGTATGTGTGTGTGTGTGTGTGTGTGTGTGTGTGTGTGTGTGTGTGTGTGTGTATGGAGGAGGGTTAGGGAGTGTATGTGTGTGTGTGTGTGTGTGTGTGTGTGTGTGTGTGTGTGTGAATGTGCGTGTGTGTGTGCACGCCTATGCATCTGTGCGTGCATACACCTTGTAGCTATATATGCAATATATAAGTGTCAGTACGTGCTCAATATATGAGTTTCTGTACGTGCTCAATATATGAGTTTCTGTACATGCTCAATATATGAGTGTCTGTACGTGCTCAATATATGAGTTTCTGTGCGGGCTGCATATATGAGTGTCTGTACATGCTCAATATATGAGTTTCTGTGCAGGCTGCATATATGAGTGTCTGTACACACCCACTTCACGTGCACTACCTGAGCCACGTACCCTGAGGACACCGAACTCAGACACCCAACAATGTCCCTGCAGCACAGGTAGGGACCCCCCCCCCCCCCTGCATGACCCCCCAGGGCCCCCGCTCCTAAGCCCAGCGCCAGCAGGGGAGTCTGGGCGGAGTCTGGGCGGAGGGAACGGACGGAACCCCTGGAATGTAATGAAGCTGCTGATGCGACACGCTCCACGCCTCCACACAGAGCCAGCATGTTTACACAACACCCTAAAAGGCACCGGCAGGGCTGGAAGTGTGTGTGTGTGTGTGTGTGTGTGTGTCTGTGTGTGTGTGTGTGTGTGTGTGTGTCTCTGTGTGTGTCTGTGTCTCTGTGTGTGTGTGTGTGTGTGTGTGTGTGTGTCTGTGTGTGTGTGTGTGTGTGTGTGTGTCTGTGTGTGTGTGTGTGTGTGTGTGTGTCTCCCAAAGCTGAGTAGGGAGTAGGGGTTGGGTGGGCAGGCAAGCGGGTGGACTAATGATTCCTGCTGAAGGGAACAGGGGAGTCCAGGAGGGTTCCACTTCAGAGAGCACTACCTCCCTATTCCCTAAACACTAACGGCTCACTAAGTAGTGCCCTTTTGTTTGACTCCTTACTCTTTTCCTTCGCTGAGTTTCTTCTTCTGTGTTTTGTTGTAGTGAGGTTGTGGTTGGTAGTTGTGGTTTTTGATAGCATACTGGATGGAGGGTGAAGAATGTGTATGAGGATTAACAAGAGGATTGTTCTTTTTTCGATTCGGGGATTGAGATGGTCTGTTAGTGATTTTCTAGGGGCAATTTTCCTAAATAATCCCGGTAACGACCTGGGGTCAGAAACAACAGCTTGCTGGGTCAGGGAGGGAGAGCAGTGGGGCAGGAAAGAGGCTGGGGGGGGCAAATAATTATTTAATTGCACCTAACTAGCTCCTCTGGCATTAAGGACCTGTGTGTGTGTGTGTGTGTGTGTGTGTGTGCCTGTGTGTGTGTGTCTGTGTGTGTGTGTGTGCCTGTGTGTGTGTGTCTGTGTGTGTGTGTGCCTGTGTGTGTGTGTCTGTGTGTGTGTGTGTGTGTGCATATGGAGGGGGTCTTTTCTCCTCTCTCCCTTTGTCCTGCACTTGTCAAAGGAAAAAAATAAAATGTTTCTGCCACATCCACTGCACACACTCAACAGACATCCCAACAAGAGTCCCCAAATCCTCACTCGAAAACCTCTGCAGAAAAGTCAAATCCCTACTTCACCTTGTGCTTCTTAACTTTTGTCCCAGAGTCACTCGGCCCTGTATCCACACTTGGCAAAAATAAACCACCCATTCCATGTCACGGTGGCACGACCCCAACACTTATTAGCTGACCCCGTGGGATTAGTCCAATGGAAAGATGGGGGAGGGGGGGTTACTGCAGGTGGAGTTGGAGAGGGGGGCACTTGGAGTGCCTACTTAACCATCACACAGCTCTTTAATTAAATTGCCGAGGCGCAGAGTCAGGAATGTTTGCTTTTTCGCCGCTTGTCCTTATACTCTCTCTCTCTCTCTTTCTCTCTCTCTCTCTCTCTCACTCTCTCTCTCTCTTCAATAACTCCCCATCTCCCTCTTTACTTTTCTCACCCGCATATGCCTCCATGGCAGCCTTGGCTGGTGTCGTTGGGGCCCCACAAAGAGGAGGCTGCTCTAATAACAGCCTAACTAATAACACCACAGGCGAGAGCGTATGCACAGATGAGGTCTGGGTGATATGTGAAGAAGCGCAGACTCTCATGGAAAGAAAGCGACCGCTAATGTCCCTTGCTCATCTTTCTCTGGCTTTTTTTAATTGGCATTGGGGGGAACGAGCTGGAGGGAGCGGGATAGCTAACATCTGGAGCTGAAGTTTTTTGAAGTGTTTGGAATAAATACATGTGAAGTGTCAAGCCACATGTGTAAGCCATACGTGCTCTACTGGGTTGGCCGATGGTCTGTTGAGACAAACCAAAATGAGTTTTTTAAAGGTGTTTTCAAGCAGTGAGTATGCTTGTCTGTCTATCTGTGTGTCTGTCTGTGTGTGTGTCTGTGTGTGTGTGTGTGTGTGTGTGTGTGTGTGTGTGTGTCTGTCTGTCTGTCTGTCTGTCTGTGTGTTTCTGTATGATTTTGAAACAACTGGACTGAAAAGTCTAATAATAGACCTGTCAAACACTTATGATAAAGGGAGGAAAAGAGAAGACACCATCCTCATTGTCTTGTGACAATAATACAACAAGCATAGTGCTAGTGAGCACATATTTCCTCATATTCACTTAAGCCCCTGTTCTATTTCATTGTGCAGTTTGGTGATACTAGTGTGGCTGTAGTCGACAGAAGGGGGGGGGGGCGTAGGCTACGCTACGGTTAGTTCAACTTAAACACAAAAGCCGCAAACATTGACAGTTTAGAAAGCGCTTTGGCCAGGACCTCTTGAAGTGACAAGACCTGTTCTATCAAATGTCATCAAATACCCTTTGAAAACGTCTTTGCTTAGTCTAATTCGCTTTGGTACAATCAGTCACCCCAACTCAATGGACACTTAATCTGGGCGCTATTGTAAAACGTTCTCTTTGCTGAGTGTTCTCTCAATCACTTCCACGGTAAGGAAAAGAGGGAATTAAAAACCGGAATAACTGCACCTAATCGTTTTTACACCCCGTGTAATTCAACAGATTTTCGCCTCAACACCACATTGTAGTGATGGGATGGAAAATGGGATAAAAAAAAGTTTTGGGAAATCTCGTTCGGTATGGTTACTGTCTTTTCGCGCAACAATATTTGACTATCACAGGCATAACCCGAATGAAACAAACGTATGATCTGTACTTTCAGATGTACAGAAGAAATGTAGGCTACACAAAATGTAAACTGTGCTCTGCGAGCATCTCTTTGGCATACTTTTAAGTATCACATTATAACCATATGTATATGGTTGAAAATATTCTCTGTGACTTTGCAAGACAACAATACAAGACCACGGCTCTGTTGAAAACGCGTGTATGTTGTAGGGATGGGGGTGGGAGGGTTAACCTATAGTCTATAATTGCAACACTTACCTGGTCACGAAGTGCGGGGAAGTAAAATTGTGTTGTATCCAGTCCACACGAAAAAATGAAAACGACCTCAGTGTCGATTTAAAATCCCATACCAGTCATCACAGGAATTATTTGATTTGTTCAAACGGCTCTTTAACGTGCATTGCGTTTTGCACCCGATAAATGTCTTGGCATGTGTGTGGACCTTATGACTCCCGTGTCAAGAGACGTTCGAACTTCTAGGCAGGAGCGAAGTTTGCTACACAACAGCGCGAGCAAAGGATTTAAGAAGTGCAGAGTTGGAGGAGGAGCATGTTGCTAGAGTTGAGCTCCCTACACGCTCTCCGCCTGCAACCAGAGGGCACACCGTACACCTTGCTCGTTGAGGTAAAGGCAAAGCGTGCAATAACGAACAAGCAATTTAGACCAAGGACTAATTTAACTCAACCACCTTAACTTTTGTCAACTATTCTGTTCGTTGTTCAATGATAGATTATGTCATACTTGGTCTCAGTTTGTCTTACTGTATTAGCCCATACACTATGCTTAATAAAAAAAATACACAGATTCACTGAATGTTTTATTAGTTTTTCATGTTAGCAGTATGTTGTTTTGCATAAAACCGGTTTTTGTACTCTACCGGTGGTATACATTTTCGCGAAGTCAAACGCGGTCTCGCTGTCCGCACCGGTGTATTATGTATTTTCTATTGCATAAACACAGTTATATTTAAACATATTGCCTCGAGAAAGATGCTCCATGGATATGCAATACTTCCGACAGTCGCAGAATGCTCCGGGTGTCTGACGAAGCACTATTTAAGTCTGCGTATGATCCGTACGCACCGAGGAACGGTAATGCGATCTCCCTGACAGCCAGTCTTACCTCTCGTTCAGGCTGCCAACAAACTCCTGCTGCAATATTACAGTACTTCAGTATGAGCCAGCACGCCTTGGAGACACTGAATTTAAAGGACTTAACTATGTGCATGATCTTAGATAAGGAAATAATTTCAACAGTCGAATAACGGTTGCATTGCTTACATACGGGACTAGACTATCTTTGATGATAATACATTAATGTGCCATCTCTCTCTATCTCTCTCTCCCTCTCTCTCTCTCACACACACACACTCTCTCTCTCTCTCTCCCTCTCTCTGCACATGTGCATGTAGACCTTCAAAGACAGTTACACACAAACACACACATCTTTTGGGTTTTGTCTATCTGGATGCAATATCTTTCAAGACCATTAACATAACATAAGATATCCAGTCAACCACCAATGCAAAAGAGTAGTGAAAGGGACATGACCTGTACTATAGCCTAACCCCAAAATGGTATTTCTAGATTTTAAAATCAAAGCGCATCCTTAAACTGATGTCAACAGCACTGAAGTGGGTGTTGTGGTAGAACTAGTCTGCCAACTGAAAAGCTTTGTCTACAGGCAGATCTTTATTGTTTAGACTCGAACACTGATTAATCATTTTATGACACGTTATCACTTGGTGTCCGTCATATCATTCTGTATATTCCTCTGTTCCTCCTCTTGTCATTTATTATGGCTGACAAATCCATCACTATCAAGGGCAAATCCATCACTCTCTCTCTCTCTCTCTCACTCTCTCTCTCTCTTTCTCTCTGTCTCTCTGTCTGTCTGTCTCTGTCTAACTCTGAGCAGGAGGGTAAAACGAGTTGAAAGATGAGGTTGAAAGAAGGAGGTCAGTGGATTTTCCAGAATCCCCATGCATACATATACCACATGATAAATGATGGCTACTAGATAAACACCTAGCTTCAGCTGAGCCCCAGTCCAGTCAGGAGGATTTGAGGGAATGGGTTCTGCCTGATCCTTTACGCTAGCGTGGGCTTTGCAGGCTGTATAAATAGTGTACATGTAAATGACTAGTGACCATCGGCCGTACCCAGACAGTGAGTGTTTACTGACCGCTTTCTTAAACAGGATTAAGGCAAATGTACTTCGACAATATCCACCTGGCAGCGGATAAGGGATGAAGAGAGATATGTAGGGAAGAGAAAGAGGGCCACTGTGTGTGTTCTTGTGCAGGCGGTCCCATGCACTGCGCTTTTTGGCAAGATCTGATGGAACTGTGTACCCCATGTTGGCGGTGTGAATGAAGATCAGTTGTTTTTACTAGTATTTCTTACAGCATGAATGACGATCAGTTGTTTTTGCTAGTATTTCTTACAGCATGAATGACGGTCAGTTGTTTTTACTAGTACTTCTTACAGTGTGGATGAGGATCAGTTGTTTTTTTACTAGTATTTCTTATGTTGGTATTCTGCTGGTCTGCTTTCCTTTGTGCCAACCCTCCCATTGACTCTTCTCAGGGTGTTTTATTGGTGTTTGGGTAAGATGTGTTTGTTTTAGGATGTGACTGTGTGGTGGTAAGATGTGTTTGTTTTAGGATGTGACTGTGTGGTGGTAAGATGTGTTTGTTTTAGGATGTGACTGTGGTGGTGTAAAAAGCAGCAGTGTCAACCTTTCAGAGTACTTTCCGTATATATCCCTCTTAATGGCGTTCCTCCATATTTGCTGAATGAAATAGCATTCCAGGATAAGTAGGATAAGGCATTGTTATTAGGATTATGTCACTGAATGGTTTCCCTCTTGGTTAAGGCCCACACACACATACACACACGCACACACACACACACACACACGCACACACACACCCACACACACGCTCACGCTCACACAAACACCTGCTGAAAGTGTAAATCCAGTGGTAGTGGTAATCTCTCACCACCGGCAGTTGTTGTTACTTGTTGTGTGTTTGTTTGCTTGCTCTCAGGGTTTGGCCTGTCAACTGGCCCGGCCCCCCTCACACTCAGAGATGAAGCTGTGGAAATAACTGCTGTTCCCCCTTTTGCCACCCACACCGACTGCCCCTGTCACATGACCTGAGGAGAGGTCATGTGCTATATATATACAGTCTGGCCAGATCAAACAGCACTCAGGGGCAGTGAGGGCTCTATTAAGAGCGCTGCTGCACTGGTGACTTGCGTCCTCGAAAACGCCGGTAGTTTTAAAAAGCGAATGAGCCGAGACGAGATTTACTGGTTAATAAGCAAAAACCACACACTCTGTGGGCGCTGTGGTTAAATATCCTGAGATGGTTTTGATATTACAGCTTGAAGGCTGGTTACCTGAAGGGTTGACTGTCTGACTGTTCTGAATATCTGACTGTTTAAGTATGTGTAGGACTTTGCCACGTTGTACCCCATCCTCATGTGTTGCTATCTTAGGGAAACAATCACGAATCCGAGAACTGAGGCCAAACATGGTCTCCTGCCTGAGTAATGTTATCTCTTCCTCGTTTTACCCACTTAAATGACATTTCCGTTTGGCAGCCCTTTCACGCTGGCATCACTCGTCGGCTGCCGATCGGAATCTCGTCAGGTTTTCCTGTTTCGGACAGGTTTCACTCGTACAGTAGGTCACCCAACGGAGCGTGGCTCTCACCAGCGCCAAGGTCACTTCCCAGGGAGCTGTTTTTAATCAAGCCCTAAAAATGGCAGTACTCTAAAACTGCTCTGACTCACTGACCAGAAATGTAGACGTGAAATGGTGATTCATGTCGGACCAGGGGTCAAGGTAGGGCTATAAATCATTTAGTGAAAGTGTTTTCAGACACTAGAGTTTTCTATAATTTCTATAATGACCTGTTATCACAGGGAGATGCTAGTATCGATTCCAATTGCCTATCAATTCTTGAAGTAGTACTACTATGTTTGCAGAATAGACATGCATGTAAACCGTAGGTAAGGTTGTTATAAATGACTTACTGAAAACCACACAAACCACAGCTTTCTGTTACATGTATCTGTGACAGGAAAGTGTGAAAAATGCTATTGTTGGGAAAAGCCAAGACATGATTCCGTTAGCATGATTCCCATGGCAGTAAGCCAGACATTTTGTGTTCTCCGGGGTGTTCAGACGGGTTGACACTTTGATGGAGGGGTTTAGGGCTCTGGTCACGGTCACGGTCACTGCGCGGCTCCGCTGAGAGGGTGAGGGACCCGTCCCCACGGGAATCCGTGTCAGCTCCGTGTTTGCTGACGGTCATTAGCGGAGGGCCGCTGTACGCCGCCGCCTCTGAGGATGAAGGAGGAACGTGTTCGACAGAAGCGTGGAAAAACAAACACGCACTGTTTGACCTTACATGGTTGTTGCCTCGCCTCGCTCTTACAGTGAGCTGTGAGCCTGGTGGCTTTTTTTTTTTGTCTTTCTTTTTTTTTTTTTCTCACCCCTTTTTTCTTTGTTTTTTTCTCGTTCTAATTCTTTTTTGGGGGTGGGGGGGTGGTGTTTTGTCACCCTCCTCCTCCTTTTCTCACCCATCCCAGAGACCTCTGCTTGAGAATGCTGGTGAACTGGCGTCTCTCTCTCTCTCTCTCTCTCTCTCTCTCTCTCTCTGACGTGTGGAGAGAATGAATAAGGGGAGAGACGTGTTTATGTGAAGCACACTCCAGCCATGTCACAGAAAAGAGAGAGTGATCTCCCTCAGGCCACAGTGCATAGCGGAAATGATTTTCTTTCTTGATGGAATCTCCCTCCCTCCCTTTCCCTCTCTCTCTCTCTCTCCCTCTCTCCCTCTCTCCTGCTCTCCTGCTCTCTCTCTCTCTCTCTCTCTCTTTTTCTTGCTCCTTCTCTCTCCTTTTACTCTCTCTCTCTCTATTCCTCCTAGTTTAACGGAAAGTAAGTTTGAAAGTCAGTTAGAGGTCTCTCTCTCCCTTGCTCTCTGTGTGTATGTGTGTGTGTGTTTGTGTGTGTTTGTGAGTGTGTGTGTGTTGCGTGTGTGCATGGTGTGTTGACCGAATTAATCAGCATTACAGTAATGATGTCTAAAAATGTGCCTGCAGGTTAAGAGGGATTGTTTTTGGTCTCAAATTACTCTGCCATAAAGATTTTGGGTTAAATTGCTTACTGGAATCTACATCTAGAAAAACACGTCCCCAAGGAGCCAGAAAAAATGTGCTGTGATGTGTTCTTGGTGTTGGCTAGACGAGCAAAAAATCAACACTTTTTGTCCGTTTGTTCTCCCGAGCTACTTTCTTCCACCATCCAGTCTTTTTGCAAGTCTTATCCTCTCTCTTTCTCTTTCTCTCTCTCTCTCTCTCTCTCCCTCTCTTTCTGTATCTTCTTTCTCTTCCCTCGCTCTCTGTGCACCCCTCCCCACCCCTTCTTTTCCAGCTCATGTTTGCAGTAGGCCACTCTTATCAGATGGAGGAAGGTCAGACGAGCACATACGCAAGACACACACACACACACACACACACACACACACACACACACACACACTCACACACACACACACACACAAACACACACACACACACACACACACACACACACACACACACACACACACACACACACACAAACACACACACACACACACACACACACACACACACACACACACACACACACACACACAAACACACAGACTGCACTATCATTAGATTGGCCACTGTGTGTTTGTCACCTCGTGGTGAAATTCTCATTATTATATCATTACCCAACGATACCCGTCTATCTTTCTTCGTGTGACTGACCTCTCTCTATCTGTGTATTTACAATAGTATTAGTGTCCACTGTTGACTATAGTGGAGGAATATATAGTAGGTAGTATATATAGGGTATAGGAGTCTGTGGTAATTAATGCTGTTCAGGCTATTGGCCTATCTGACGTAGTGTAAACAGCCTAGTTCAATGACTCGCTTGATTAATCATTAGTTAACAAACGTTCCCCCAAAACATGCTATTACCATGGCCCCATTACTTGACATGCACTGAAAAGCCCATTATCCCCAGCCGATAGAGAGATCGCAGAGATAGACCACACTACTGAACTGTGAACTGTGTACTGTTTCTACTCGTCACTGTTTTAAAGGGGCACAGCCGTCTGTAGAATATTAAACTAAATGTGTCTGGGACTTGGAGATAAGTCTACGGGAGTCCTGTGGTGCTTAGTCTGCTCATTCCTTTTTTCCATTCTCTCCATTCATTTAAGTGTGTTTACTAGCTAGCGAAGGCCCAACAGCAGACCCCCCCCCCCCCCCCCAAACCATCACACATGAGCACAGCTCAAAGGGCCAATCATGGTACATTGGATGAAGTTCTGATTGTCGTTTTCAACACACCTTGAGTTATCTACAAAGACCAATGAAATGTTTGTGTCAATCACAGAGGCCATCCTTTAGGCTGGGCCTCAGGGGCGGCTTGTCCATAAGGGCGATTGGGGCGACGCACTGCCTACGGGAAAAGGAGATTTTTGTTTCTGTCAGATTCTAGCGCTAGACCTTCTGATCTGCCTCTGAATGTCATTGTCCAATCAGGCAACAGTCAGGCAACAGTCAGGCAAAAGTCGTTGCCCTCCCTGAGATTTGTTTCAGGAGCCGCCACTGCCCAGCCTCCTGCCAAAGTAAGATAGAGGACTGTTAATGCTGGTGGTCTCTCTGGTTGCTAAAAACACAATAAGACTCTTTTGGGGCACTGGACGTGCTTCTATGTTGTATTGTTCTGTGACATCTACACCAACTTTGTGGTGGCATGTCGTGTATTGTACTATACGAGGCCACTTGTATTGTACGAGTTTCTATACGATTTTGAAATATCGTAGCGCTTGTAAAACATTAACAAGTTATACTTGATTTATACTTGATTTAAACTTGTCAAACATTAACATATCAATTGACATGATAGTTATTTCACCATCACCCGGGCTATCATCAGTCCTCACTGCAACTGATAAATGTCTCCTTCTCTGATGTTCTGTCTGTAATGGTGGATATAGTGTTTCTTTTGCCCACCTCACCGTGGCCACTGGCAGAGGAGCATCTCAGAGGTATTAATAGAAAGACTGCCCCCCCCCCCCCATCTAATGAAATAGCCACCTGGACCCTTCTGGAAATGGAACTAACAGATTCACACGGTCTCTCTCTCTGTCTTTCTCTCTCGGCCATGCACATGCGCGCTCTCTCTCTCTCTCTCTCTCTCTCTTCCTCATCCTCTTTTTCTCACGCCCACAGATGGACACACACACATGCAGTTTACACACACACACATATGCTATCTATCTCCCACTGTCGTTCACACTTTTGCACTGGCCGATTCCCACACTAAATCGTTCAAACATCTGACACTTACTTACTCACATAGTGACACACGCGCTCTGTACACAAAAATACCTGCTCACTTTCTCACACATATACAGTGACACTCTCTGGGTCTCTGCTCCTCTCTCTAGTTCCCTCTCCAACTCTGACCCCCCTCTCATTTTTGTCCACATGCAATATGCCATGGAATTGCAGAAGGTGGACCCAGTACTTAAAAAAATCTAAATGCAGCATAATCAGAAATTGAGTTTAAAAATAATAAACAATCAAAGAATCAAAAGGCTTTGAGATTTTTGGGCATTCATGTATGCACTGTTGTCTTTAAACAAAATAATGTATTTCTTGAGACGCAACGTTATTCCATAAATTAAGTATGCTTAGATACCAATAGATACCATTAATGTGTACGTTCATACATGCGTATACATTAATATTGGACAAGTATTAATGACATGGAACTACACGCCACGTGAAAACAACTCGTGTGACTCTCTTCTCACAAATGGATCATATACTTGCCATCAGCAAAAGTCAGTCAGCACATGATAACAAGTTTACACCACATGCCACAAAAAGTGATCAGTGAGATTGATAAAGATGCGTGGAGGCTTGCTGATAATTACTGTGGTAAACACATTAAAGCAGCAATGCTCTCCCTTGGCACCCAGCGACGACCACAGAGGACAGCTGTGTTTGTCTTTACAGCCTGGGAGCGTATGAGAGTGTGTGTGAGCGAGTGCAGACGTAATGCTGCGCCTACAATACAACCACCCCCCCCACACACACACACACACACACACACACACACACCCCTCCACTCTCATTGCCCCTTTATGTGCAAGTGTGATTACATAGAGTGGGATATGGGGGTGGGGGTGGGGGAGGGGGGGGGGGGGGGGTTGAAAGATAGTTTTTAAGGGGGAGGGGGGTTAGAAGTTGTATGGCGTTTTATGGGTTTGCTTATGCGCTGTTTATTTGAGAGTGTTCTGTTTGTGTAGGTTCTGTTGCCTTTGGCAGACCCAGCATGGGGCCTGCTGCAGCCTGGGTCTCGAGCACTTCCCACAGCCCAGAGAGCAGGCAGGCCCGTCAGGCAGCGTGGGAACCAGGGGGCGGGCGGCGAGAGGCGGGATCCGAGGGCCTAGATAAGTCCAATCTGTGGGCAAGGAAACCTTCAAACAGATGTGTGAAAACCCCTTGTGGATGGTACGTGTAGCGTAAGTGCTTTAAAACACTCGTCTCATGTGAGGGGTTGTTTGTGCTTCCCACTGTTTGGAGTGTTACACAACCTGCAGTCTGGACCAGCATAGGCAAGCGTATGTAGTCATGCCAACACACACACACACACACACACACGCACACACAGACACACACATACACACACACACAGACACACACACACACACACACACACACACACACACATACACACACACACAGACACACACACACACACACACACACGCAAACACACACACACACACACACACACACACACACACACACACACACACACACACACAAAAGATATGTTATCACTATCACTATAACGTCATTGTTGCCCATGTTGTCATTAATTTCAATGAATCCCATTAGTTTGTCATTCAGGCATGAATGTTTCTTTTTTAGAATAACTCAGTTACTCTAAAGTACTCTATAATACAAAACGTAATATTTGTGGACGCCATTCCAAACGGCAGAAAGGGGGAGAAATGCAGGGTGCGGATGTGCGCACAGCTCTGTGGCGCCTGAGCTGACATCTTCCCAAGGCTCCTACGCAGACACCCTCTTTGGCTCACTCCCAAGCCACCTCAGATCACCGTTCCGTGATTTCAGCCCCACTCCTCCCTCTGACTCGAGAGGAGAACACAAGCCGGGCCAGTGATGGCTTTTTTCTCTCAGCCCAGGCTCCTATCCAGTTGAATTCAGGAATGGAAGAAACCAGTCTTGCCGATTCTCAGAAACAGCTTCCTGGTTTGTTTGTTTGGTGGTGAGAGCTGGAGCTGTGACAGGGAGCCGTGGCGTTAGGTGTAATTGGATCCTGCCGTGTGGTGCGAGAAAGTGTGCAAACACGAGATAGCGAAAGGAATGTAATTATACACTAACAACCATGCGATGTGTTTACCTCTTTCATGTACCCATTAAAGACTCTGACGTGAATAGAAAGATGACAAGAAAAATTCTTCGGACGCAGAAAATAAATCAGCATTTTGTGTGTGTATATGGCATCTCTGGGGACCTGTGAAGAATGGCTGTAAAATGCATAGGACATGGGAAAAAAGCAGCATAGAATTGTATTTATCAAAAACATACGGACTTAGTTAAATTAATAATGAATTAAATTATAGGTACTGATTTAGGCGTTGGGCTGTAGACCCGTAGGCTGTATATATATACTATATACTATATAAGTATATACTATACTCAGTAGAGTGACTCTTTGAAGGGCCAGGTGGTCAGGTAGCCTCATGATTGACTAGTTTACGTTATTCACTGCATTCAAGTGGATTTAGGCACCCTAAAGAGTGTTCAGTAGGGTTTGAGTGGATTTAGGCACCCTAAAGAGTGTTCAGTAGAGTTCAAGTGGATTTAGGCACCCTAAAGAGTGTTCAGTAGAGTTCAAGTGGATTTAGGCACCCTAAAGAGTGTTCAGTAGAGTTCAGCACCCTGTTGGTTAAAATGATGCTGCAGCCTGTAGTGTGGTGCTTTGGGCCCTCTGAGAGAATCATGTGTGCTAGGCCCCATCTCATTAATCCTCCACCTTGGTGAAGTTTTTGGGGGCCCCTCCGCAGCTGTGGGTCCTTCAAATTGTCACCACCTCTCACTACTTTAGTGGGTTGCTGCATCAAGAGAACCTCAAGGGTGCAGCAGATTTAGCATTAAGGCAAACATACCATCATGCATTTTAAAACATGTGAAGCTGGTCAACAAAAAATAAATGTTCAAAAATGTCACTTCCAATGCACTTCATTAAATAACAGTGGTGTTACCTTACCAGCATCTCCTCTGGTTCAAAGTTCAAAGTTCAAGTTCAAAGTACTTTATTTGTCATTGTCACAAAAACAACGAGACAGTAGAGGCAGCAACAGACAGCTAAAAATTTAAATTGCTGTGGACATTAACTGCCATAGCTAAATAATAATAAATAACAATCAATGAATAGATAAATAAATATCCCTGAGTAAATAAAAAAAAAAAAAAAATATATATACATTGAGGTGCATCAATAGTTGCAGGGTCGAGTGTTAAGAGTGCAGTCTATGAGGGCGGGCCGGGCCGGGTCTGGTTATCAATGTCAGTGTCTGCCATTTAACATTTAATACATACATGTGAATGTAACCCACAAGGATGCTGAAATGGGCTTTCAACACGCCTGTGTGTATCCAATCTCTGTTTACAATTCATTCATGACTTGGCTGTGTGTGTCTGAGGGGAGGGCTGTCTCGAGCTGGCAGCGGGGTTGCTTCATGGGCTTTCGGGCTGAAGGCGCTGGACAGCTGGAGTGGCCTCTGCAATCTGCTGGTATTTGTTTAATCCAAACATTAGCCCTGTTCTCTCGGCCAGTTATTGCTCCACAGTGATGTTTCTGCAATCAGAGGTCTCACTGAGCCGATCGTCCTCTCGCTGAGCCGATCGTCGTCTCTCACCGCCCCCGTTGTTGTTGGCACCACCGCGCGTTGTCCTCTAAGTATTTCAGTGTTTTATTACATAGATACTTCAGCATAAGATTTTTTGTCCATTTTTTGTTGGTTTTGTTTTGTTGTTTTATTGTTGGCACCAAAAGCCTGATGTTTCTGACAATATTTCTGCTGACAGTGCTCAAGGCAATCCATAGAATATCAAATGTAAGTTCATATCCTCCAACGTCAACCAGGCAGCACGTTAGGCTCTGTGTTGTATTATTTGCCAGCGTCTGTGTCTATGGCGAACTCCGCTGACACCTGTTTGTTTTGGGCGGTTGGGATATGATTGGCACGAGGACTTCCATGCCTGTGGTTTTGGAAGGGAAAAGGGAAGGCTTCCTCTCGAACAAAAATGTTGGCAACACGGGGAATTTATGAACAGTGTTTGTTCAGAGAGAAAAACAAAAGATATGGAATAGTCTTCTCTTTTGGACGATAAGTCGGAACATTTGGAATAGCAAGTGGGAATGCCAACGGTCTGAATGCTCGTTTTGGAATGTTGTTGATATTTAGGAGCATTCAGTGGTGCAAATATGATATAGTAAAACGATTTGATGTTTGAACTAAAAAGGGACATTGAGAGTAACTAGCAGAGTTATGGAGTTGGAGAAAGATGCGAAGGGCAATATGTATCACTCATTTCATGTATATCATATCTATAATTCCATTCCTTCAAAGAAAAACACAATGTATTGTGACCGAAACCCAACGCTGTTGTCATGGCACAGTTGTCATGGTTAGTTGTGCAGTTTTGGGGAAGTTTTTCCAAACATTCTACTCTGACCATTCTTTTCCCCAGACACCAGAGCAGACAGGCTGGGTAGTGGCATGGCGGCAGTGGCTATGGGTGACTGCACCGCACACACTCAGAGACCAGGTCAGTGGACACAGGGCCCCTGGGACAGGAGGCCAGAGAGGAGAGGAGTGAGTGATCTTATGTGTGAGCGTGAGAGAGAGAGAGAGAGAGAGAGAGAGAGAGAGAGAGAGAGAGAGGGAAGTAGACAGAGAGACAAGAGAGGGGTGTGTATGTGTGTGTGTGTGTGTGTGTGTGTGTGTGTGTGTGTGTGTGTGTGTGTGTGTGTGTGTGTGTGTGTGTGTGTGTGTGTGTTTGTGTGTGTGTGTATGGGGGGGGGGGGGACTCCTGCCCACCAGTGATCAGGTCATTGGGGGAACTTAGAGGTCTTGAGAAGCTCTGGGAATTCCATGGCGGTGGAGACGCTCTCACACACTGAGATGCACACACACACAAACACACACACACACACACACACACACACACACACACACATACACACACACACACACACACACACACACACACACACACACACACACACACACACATACACACACGCGGTGGAGACGCTCTCACACACTGAGATGCACACACCACCCAGGTCAGCAGAGGGAGCAGGACTTTGTGGTCAAAAACAGGGGTTCACACAAGGACAGTCAGGGTGTGTGTGTGTGTGTGTGTGTGTGTGTGTGTGTGTGTGTGTGTGTGTGTGTGTGTGTGTGTGTGTGTGTGTGTGTGTGTGTGTGTGTGTGTGCGTGTACATGAGAGAGCGAAAGGACAGGATGTGTGTCTCTTGCTCTCAGTTTTTTGCTTGCTTGTTTGTTTGTTTTGATGACACGCTGATACTCCTAAACACTTAATCTGGACAAAAAGTTATGTTGAGAACTGTTTCCTCATGGGTCAGTCCAGGATTTTTTTGTGGTAAAGAATATGAGCAAAACAGCACTGCTAGGATAAAGCACAGAAACATACAGTACCAGTCAAAAGTTTGGACACACCTTTATTTTTTTTGAGAAGTGTTTTCTTTACTTTTATTATTTTCTACATTGTAGATTAATACTGAAGACATTTAAACTACGAACGAACACATATGGAATGATGTA
Source organism: Clupea harengus (assembly GCF_900700415.2). Classification (NCBI taxonomy): domain Eukaryota; kingdom Metazoa; phylum Chordata; class Actinopteri; order Clupeiformes; family Clupeidae; genus Clupea; species Clupea harengus. The sequence goes on from NC_045177.1 coordinate 5,099,132, forward strand.
CTAAACTAAAAAAGGGTTATCTACCATCTAGAACAGTGTTTCCCAAACTGGGGTACGCGTACCCCCAGGGGTACGCAAAGGGATGTAGGGGGTACGCGGGGGGAAAAAAGGTGATTTGCATTTTCAAAGTGAAACAGCCCATTACATTTTCAAACTGACCTATAAGTAGACATGACATCTTAAATAGTCTGAATAGCCCAGTCACAATGCCAAAGATACACTCATGTATACATTGTAGTGTTCGGCAAAATAATTACACTGCCTAAAATAGCTACAGGTAGGTTAGTCAAAACATAGGCACAACGGTTAGCTCCCTCGTCAGAATTCCACTCGCTGATGCCCTGAGTAGAGAAGCGGGAGCTCAATCCGGTTGCTGCACGAAAATGAATAAATTGTTAAAAAGAGTTTATCCCCAGAGAGACACCAACTGCTACTACTAGTAGAAGGCCTACAATCGAGGATGCACCTGCTGGCAACAGCAACCCAGGTTGCCCTTCCAAGTCTACCTCAGATCAGGATGTTAGCAGCAGTACAGTTGTTGCTAGCCAAGCTACTTGGTTTTTTGTGTGCAAATCAACTTGGTGTGACAGACATCGTCAACAACGCACCTCAGTGAAAAGATTTGATGCCCTTTGCCACGACGTACTTATGTGAGAGTGGGTTCTCAGCTCTGACGAGCATGAAAACAAAATACAGGCACAGACTGTGTGGAAAACGATTTAAGACTTTCTCAACTTCAGCCAGACATTGCAGAGTTATGTGCATCCTCTCAAGCACACCCTTGCCATTAACCTGTGGTGAGTGTGTGTGTTTTTTATTGATTTTTGTTTCCAAACATGAAAAAATATATATACATGAGTGCATGGGGTACGTAGTTGGAGATTGAATGTCTGAAGGGGTACGGTACTGTATAAAGTTTGGGAAACACTGATCTAGAAAATAAAAAAAAGTAGAGAAAAAAATTCTCAAAAAATGAGAAGGTGTGTCCCAACTTTTGACTGGTACTGTATATAATGTATATATGTATAATGTGCATATGGGAAGATTCATCTCCACAGTTAACGGCTTGTCTGAGCAAGTCAAGAGAACTTGTTTTTTCCAATTATTCTGAATTTCCTCTGAGGCACAGATGCAATGTATGAATAGTCAAGACCTGTTGTTCCAGTCATGTACAGGTAATACATCTTTTTGTTTTATAATCAACAGTCATAATAATACAAATAAGTTACATTTGTATAGCACAAGGTACCAATGTCGCTACAAAGAGGGGGGGGGGGGCATGGACCTGCCTCCCTAGGTAGACAGTCTGGGTCATGACAGTAGGATCTTGCAAGAAGAGAGAGCGAGAGGGAGAGTAAGGGGATCAGGAGTACACTGAAGTAGAGGGGAGCAAGATTATGCAGAGCTTTATACGGGACTGGATCAGTGACCAGTGTAGCTGAGAGAGGATAGCCCTTATAAGCAAACTATAGACTGCCCTAAACATATATTCAAAACTTAAAAGGGGCGACAGTGGTACATGAGGTAGAGAAGTCGTTTAGTAGTCAGAAGGTTGTTAGTTCAATTCCCTGTCGAAGCGTCCTTGAGCAAGACACTGAACCCCTAATTTATTCCTGATGTGCAGTGTGCCATCAGTGTAAATGTAAAAATGTGTATACATCCTTGTAAGTGGCTTTGGATAAAAGCGTCTGCTAAATGACTAAATGTAAATGTAAAAGACAACTTGGCACACAGTCAGTCACTATACCTGAATATATTCAAGATGGTGCCTGTTGTGCCCCTCATTCAGCCCCCTCTCCCACATTTTGCTGTGACACTTGACCACTGCACGCATTCACAGTGAGTGTGTTGTGCTGTTGATTTACATGACAGAGAGCAATGATGTGCCCCGTGTACAGTGCTTGGGGCGTGTCGGTGCAGTGGTAAGCGTCACAGCTTTGGAAGCGGTTGACCCGGATTGGCTTCCAAAGCGCTGTAGGCTGTGTGTACGTCGCTTTGGATCAAAGCGTCTGCTAAATACCAGACCTTTACCTTTTAAACCACTGGATTTTGTTTACTTGGCTTACCAACAGGTCAACAAAGAAAAGAATTAAAATGTCTATAGCCACATATTCTGTGCATAACATTCATTCATGTCACTGGATATAAACAGTGATGGTAATTAGTTTTATACCATATATTGAAGATTCAGTCTTAGGTTTGATCAGTCAGGATTCAGGTTTATTCTTGAAGAATGGCGGCCGACCATTTGTGAGACAGAGACTTTCAGATCCATCCTCCCTCACAGAACTTCACCTCAGCATATCTGACTTGTTCCTTGGGGAACAGTCTGTTAAATACACTGACATTAAGGGGTGTCACCGTCTATTCAAATGGGCCATGCATGCAGGGTTCTTTGTCTCGACCTGGGGGGAAGGTGAGACCAATGTCGCACCTCACTCCCCTGGTCAAAATCAAGTATATTCACCCTGGAACTGTTTACATGCTAGTTAAGTCCAAATAAATGTAACAATTAGAACTAGGTATAATATCATTGACTTATTGACTATGGCATATTCTTATGACCTATGCTGGTCCCTTCAACAGCCATCTCTGAAATACCCACACAGCTCTCGAAATGGGAAATCTATCCCCAGAAATACACTCGAATGTGAATGAGTCACATCTCCTCACGCGAGCGCAGCCAACAGACAGCGGTCGTCTGTAATGTGGACATGATTCTGGTGCGGCGAGCGCGAGAGACGGCACACACCACTGGGTATTTTCCCCTACAGCAGTTACACACACGCAAACCTACCGCCTGTGGCCTACCCAAAGCCAGAGCAATCATGGCTCAAACGGGCACATGTCGTTTCTAGTATTTCGATCGTAAAATAGATTTTTTTTCTTTTTTTCCTTTCACTCACCAATTGAGTTATAGTGGTCATGACAAATGAATGTGGGGAAATTCTGACTAGATTCACAGACAAGGACTGACACAAAAGCATCGTAGGGCCTCATTTCTAAAGAGCCGTACCCAGGTGTGGAGTTCAGCTGGACAGTCAGTATTTTTGCCTTCATCAAATAGGCCGTTCTCTGTTGACATCTGTTGGTGTGGCATCTGAAGGTAAGTTAAATGTTGCCGGAATGTAACTCTGTGGAATGTAACTGAACACTAATTTATATTTTCTGAGCAGTCCTGTGGTTTGGCCTTGGCAATGTAGTATTTTGGTCTTGGGTATACAAAGTTGAGCTGTAATTTCCTATTCGTGTGTGTGAGTGTGTGTGTGTGTGTGTGTGTGTGTGTGTGTGTGTGTGTGTGTGTGTGTGTGTGTGTGTGTGTGTGTGTGTGTGTGGCACCAAAAAAAACAACAACCTCATCCTGGGCAGGATGAAATTACATCACATGACTTTTTATTTATACTGACTAGGAATTATGCCATCATTCAACATAAAGATATGTAGCAGAACTGTGTGTACAGTGCAGTCAGGGGTCATAGATGTGGTGATCCTTGTGTGTGTACGCGTGTGTGTGTGTGTGTGTGTGTGTGTGTGTGTGTGTGTGTGTGTGTGTGTGTGAGTGTGTGTGTGTTTTGACAAGAGTACTAAGCTGCTACTGATAGATTAGCAGAGTTGGAACGTCCAATTGATATAGAGTTTTATATGGAGAGACAGAGAGACAGAAAGAGAGAGAGAGAGAGAGAGAGAGAGAGAGAGTATAATATGGGATGTGTTTGTACCTATTCTTTGCCAGTTTGTCTTGTTTGCTAGCTTGTCACGTCTTTTTTCCCCCCCAATTTGATTTTTGTGCCTGTTTTTCCGGTTTGCCTTTGTGCCTCGTGTTCTAGAGAGCCCCGTTTATTGTTTGTTCTTTAAGGTGTTTTTTTTTGTTTTTTGCCTGAATTCTGGACTCAGCCACAGCCTGCTCTCCGTGTGTGGTTCTTCTGCCTGTTTCTCGTTAAGCGTTACTCCCTTTGTAAGTAAAGCCTTCCGCTTGTTGTTACGTCTGCTGTTTGTGTGGTGAATTTGGACCCTCCCTTGTAAAACCCCTGACATCATAACTGTCTCTGTGCTTGACTTCTCCCTCAGGTTAATGGTGTCCTCTCCTTGTGAAACCGCTTTGCTGTTTACCATCACAGGGCTGGAGCACTGCTCGTCTATTAGACACTTGACGGGACACGGGACTATTTTACGTGGACGTTTTTTTTTTTTTTTTACAGGGTAGCAGTAACTCTAGTTGGTCCATGTGTTTTCATCCTTGTTTTCATTAAGCCTGTTGATTTCAGTCTAGCAAAAAGCATTGTTACATGGGCGAGTTGAAATGAATCGGGGATAATTGGAAGAACACAACAAGGTTCCTCACAAAATATATGTAGGATACAGCGAGACAAATTATGTCTGGCTTAAACAAACAAATTAGTCTGTTTTGTTGTTTTGTAAAGGTTTGGAGGGGGGGGGGTGGGGTCTAGATGGAGGGCATGGGGGGTCTATTTACCCCCTCCAGGAAAATACCTGTCATCCATGCATTAGCTTCTCGCTAAGTTGACACATCATGTCCCAACAGGCTTCATGAAATGCTACAATGTCCACAATTCAGTGAATTCTTGGTCATAGCAGATAATCCACACAGTATGTGCAGTGCAGGGCCTCTGATTATGATGACAGGCTAATGCCGTAACATGTCATGGTGGCTGAGAAGAATTTGGGGTTGAAATGTAACAACAGGCTGTGTAACAACAGTGTGTAACAACAGCTCTACCGTGCCGTATTGCGGATTATATTAAAGATTCTCTTCAGATTATCACCCCTCAGCTGTTCTTCAGTCTCTTTGTAGAAGCTCTACATTAATGGCATTCCAGCCAACACCGGAATCTTAAGAGTACGCATCAATCACATAAATGTAAGTCACTATCATAACAATGATGTTATGTCTGTATGCCGTGAGCAACTATGTTTACACAAAACTCTAATCTCCTATAAAAGGATTGCAACTTCACAAAACACAGTCAAATGTAAATTTCCAGTCAATGAATGTATTTATGTTGATAGAACATCTCAGTGCTGATGTTGAAGATATCATTCTGAAATGTTGCTATCAGTCATAGCCATGTTTTATGAAATAAGTCTGTCATGGCAGTAAGTGTTAAAAAGCCACTGGGAATTCTTCAAGTTTTCAAACCATTACCTCAGTATGACATTTTCTGCATTTTATAATGTTGCTAATGCTCATTACAGTAAGTATAAAAAGAATCCCGGTTGCAAATTAAACTGCATGTTAAATGACAGTCTTACGAGTGCTTTTGTCGGCCATGACATTTGGTTAAGGTCATTTGTAGTTATACACAGGAAAAGATGCAGAATTCCTTGTGTTATTGGTTGGGAACTTCCCACAGCGGCCAAACTTCTCACTGTCCCAGACAAGTCCTCAGCAACCTTGCCTGCGTATTATAAGGCATGGCAGGTTTATTTATATAGCACATTTACATACACAAAGTAAGATCAATGTGCTTCACATAAATAACAGCAAAAGGAACATCCAAAGGAAAGATAAAGACAAAGTGAAAAGATGAAAATAAGTTAAATAAAGAAAATAGAATCTTTAATAGAGCCCAGATAGAGCTTTTTCAGAGAAATGGAAGCTTAGCCCGAGAATAGAACACACATATAGGCCCACCAATAGGGCTTAGCCGTAAGCCCAGAACTTCACTTCCCTCTCAGAAATGACTAGAGGTCTACTTCAGGAATTAAAGTGCATTATAACAGTTCTAAAGAACGTAGATGAACTGAATAAATAACATTTTAAATTAAAGTGCATTTGATCAGTTAACAAAAAGCATCTGAGACCAGTTGGGTCTTAAGTCTACATCTTTGATGCCATCAGGAAGTTGGTTCCAGAGCTGAGCAACATAGCAGCTAAAGGCTGCTTCGCTATGTTGAGTTCTGACAGTAGGTATTGCCAACAGATTTGTCTGTGATCTGAAAGGTCTAGCAGGTCTGTACAGCTGAAGCATCTAAGAGGTAATTTGGTCCTGTCCCATTTAGCGCATAGTATAAACAAGCATCAGTGCGTTCAAGTCAATTCTGTGACTTACTGGAATCCAGTGCAAGGACTTCAGTATTGGAGTAATGTGGTCAGTTCTTTATGTTTTTGTAAGAACTCTAGCATTTGCATTTTGTACGAGCTGAAGCTGTTTGATGGTCTTTTAAAGGAAAGCCCATGAAAAGACCATTGTAGTAGTCAACCCTGCTGGAGAAAAGGGCCGGAATGATTGTTTCGAAATCATGTTTTGACATGAGGCCTCTAAGTCTGGCTAGGTTTTTCAGATGGTAAAAAGCTGATTTAGTTATTGCCTTAACATGGTTGTTAAAACTGAGATCGCAATCAATTAAGGCACCAAGGTTTTTAACAGTGCCCTTCACTTTAAATCCTTTTTAAGACACTTCTACATTTTTCTAGGTTTCCCTTTCATCCCATTTCAGATTGTCATTCAACTTGGCTAACAGTCAACGGGTACATGGAGCAGTTGTAGTTAGCGTGGTCCATATAAGCTTGTGTAACGGGTCCTGCGTTGTGTTCTTTGTCTGAATTGCTGGACAAGAAACGGCCACGAACTGAAGCTTTGCTTGTTTATTCCTGTACACGTCAACACACACGAAACAGTCAGTAACATGCAGTCATCCCATACACTGGACATTAGCCTGCTCTCTTCAGTTCAGCAACCGCAGACTGAATTATCTTACAACAATGAACTTCGTGTAAAAGCACATAAAATATAGCATTACCACTTCACACATTCGAACGACAATAGAGGAAACAATACATGACAATTAACACACACTGAATTCAACATACCTGTACACGTCAACACACACGAAACAGTCAGTAACATGCAGTCATCCCATACACTGGACATTAGCCTGCTAGCAAAGGAAAACATATGCTAGAGACCTCATGGCATCATACAAAACTAAATATATGTATTCAATATCACACCGTGTGTATCTCAAATTGCATGTTAACTATCTTCTAGTATTTACACCCTTATGACAACATTATATCTAATATGTGTTGGTTTATTACTTATAAATATATGTTTAGTTTGTTTGACATGGGAACAAGCATACCTCTCTTCAGTTCAGCAACCGCAGACTGAAGACTAAACGGAGTTGCCAACAATCTAAACCAAGTCTCTTAAAGGGGCAGTACAAGTTCAAATACTCAGTGTATTCAATTAACAACATTTAATATATACAAGATAGAAAAGAAAGGCATAATCAAATCAGAATATGGTTACATTTCATTAAATAAATGCAAACAAAATATTACATTTTTGACTTCGTTACACTTGGATGAAAGGTAACCAGATGCCATCCTGCAGCCTCTCACCACCAACAACCCATTTAGATAGCCTTGAAATTACCCCCATTGCCATGGTGAAATGGTTGCCATTATATCTCCAAATGTTGCCAGATGTGGTGTAGTTACTTGTGTTGAAGCACAGCTGAATATCCTCAAAATATGACCTGACTAATGCTGAAATCTTCTCAGTGACCTAAAAGTAACTGAATGCCTTCCACAACAGACTGTGTGGCACCGATCCAAAGGTATTTGCGAGATCCAAAAATACTACAAGGCGGTTTCTCCCTGCCAAATCATGCTACAATGTTCCATAAATCATGGGATTTTTGCTTCCTGCATAGAAGAATCTATTGAATAAAGACTTCACAAACTTAAATGGATCCTTATAGAATGCAGCCCTAGCTTGTTCTTTGTTCTTCCTTTTTCATCTGAGGAGGTCCGCCCTCCTTAGCATAGCCAATCTACTCTTCACCTCTGCCTGCAGTACACTAATACCTTCTCTCTGCTCATTATCTGCTCAGTTTCAATGACCTCTTCAGCTGCCTCCTCTCTCAAATCAGCCTGTCTATTTCAATATGTCGTCTTGGCTTGACCTTGCTTTTCCTTCCTAACTTTCTGACAAACTCCATATCTTTCCACGCCATAATCATAGATGACCTCACCCCTGCAATTCAAATTACTCTCGGCTCAGTCAAATTGCTCTCCCCTCAATCCTTCCTAAATTCCTTTGAAATTATCATTGATGCAACTCTATTCCTTGACTGCCGAAGCCCTTGGCCATCTAACCTTTGGTTCCTGTCCACCGCATGTTTCCTCCTCACTCTGCTTGATTTGTCCCTGCTGTTCACCTTTTGCATGATGTCCGGCATTCTTTGCAAGGTCGTCCTTCCTAAGTAGCAGGGGTACTGATAGCCTGCTATGTTTGGTGCTGGAATCCATCCGACTGATTTCTTAACAAGTAGTGCTCAATGCGGGGCTCCTATACTCTTTCATCCAGGCATTTCTTCCTTCACTGGCGGATCCTCAAGGCTTTCAGTGACGTTTCCTTTCCGCCATGCACATAAACAAACTGTCCGGCACCTAACTGGCCGTATCCATGTTCATCTCCTTCCTCCTAGTCGAGGCCTTGGACCTGGAGCCTGCCTGTGACTCATCTTACTCCCTTGCTTTGGCTGTACTGACTCTGGGGGCATTCTGTTAGTTTGGTCTAGCTTATGTGGCCTCATCTACTGGGGGCATTCTGTTAGTTTGGTCTAGCTTATGTGGCTGCATCTACTGGGGGCATTCTGTTAGTTTGGTCTAGCTTATGTGGCTGCATCTACTTGGCAGTTTTTACCACAGATGCTGCTGCTACGGGTTGTCAGCCCAAAACAGCCCCAGGTAGGGCTAAATTGTCGTACTATGACCATACTGTGAAATACGTTAAAGTAAATGCTTTAATCTGAGGTGACACACAGTTCACCATGAATAAATGCTTTTATCGCAGCTGTCCTACAGGAACTTAACTGGGGGGGGGGGGGCTTTGTAGTTCTTGAATAAAATAATAAAATAAATAAAATGAAATAATTCAACAAAGATCATAGCATCTCCATTTACTCTTGTGATGGACTAAGACATTATGGGAAGATTACGGAGGAGACTCCAAACTATCTCTAAACACAGCATTCCTAGTTTACGTTCCAAACTCCATTACCATTCATTATGTCTGTCTTGGTATTTATATTTGCAGAGCGCTCGCTCCCACCCTCTCTCTGTCTGCAGTGTGTCATAGAGCAAGTAAGTATGCTGTTATGGGGGCCTTGAGCACGCTGTTTTAGGGACATGTGCATCTTGGCATATTTGGTGAAGAGAAGAAAGATCTTGAAGCCCAGTAGGTTTCCTGTCACATGATGAAAACCATTCCTGGAAACCGATCCTGCACTGTATATGGTGTGCGTCTTGACAGACAGTGCTAATGGTAATCTGAGCCGTTCTGTCAGTTGCCGGGGGTTAAAATTTGAGTCAAGTGTTTTTTTATTGCTTGGGTATCCACAGACTTCAGAGGCAGCATGCTCTAACTCCAGACTTGTGTGTGTAAGTCCAAACTTAAGTGCATGTGCCAATAAACAAATCTGATTGGAAACATCTCGCTTGTTACGTGCTCCTGACGAGAAACATCTCGCTGTTACGTGCTCCTGACGAGAAACATCTCGCTGTTACGTGCTCCGGACGAGGGCCATCTTTTCGCCTTTTATTTTCCTGTCTTTTCTATGTTTTGTTCCTTTTATTGTCCTTGCTGTGTCCACATCAACATCCAGCCTCCATCTTCACTCCAGCATATGTCCAAAGCACAAATACAGAAGGGGAGAGTGTCTGTCCTTCTATCCCCAGTCCCCTCACAGAAACAACCAGGTGACCTTTCATCATGCATCAGGTGACCTTTCATCATGCATCCTTAAGGTGCAATGCTTAAAACCTAGTTTTCAGTCCATTTCTTATGCTTGGAAAGGTAGCTTTGATTTACTGATGAAATGAACCACAAACACTGAAAATGATGCAGGTTATTGTTTTGAATCTCAAATTAAGTACCACATATTTAGATTTTGTCAACATTACATGTACAGAAAGGTAAAACACCAAACATATTGCAGATGACACACATGTCTGTGGAACATATGTGAGAGTCCTGGTGAAAGGTAGCCCTATAGCATGTAATCTTATTCAGCATTTCGGGAACAGACTGCAAATGAACTGATGGTACAGTGTGGACCCAAGGAGTTCTCTTACAGCTCAGTGCTGCCCCCTAGTGTAGATCTAGTTCAATCACAGTGATGAATTTGTGTTGTGTCTGCTGACAGCAATAGTATGTAAACTTCCTTTTTCCTTTACATTTTTGTTTATACCCTACTTGAAGATACAGAAATATGCAGGGAATGGATTTAAACCAAATAGTAGTAAATTGAATTAAACAAGACAGTATCTAACTGAATTGCAAAAACAAACACTTACCAAACTTTTGGATTAAACAGGACTAAGTTAATCATTATATTATTATCATGTTATTATATTATCAAGTATTACGCATGATTTTTTACCACAGTCACACCATCTGTGTTTCATCGTTTCATATCTTATCAAACTTTTTAAAAAAGCACCAAAAACATGGATAGGAAAAGCTAGTTCTTGACTTGTGTTGTGTTAGATTTCCCTGGAATTATCTGCCCTTTTTACCCTGAGATACCTTTTTTTAGCTGATCTGAAACATGGCAGCTGAAATCATACACGTGTCAGGATGAGTATGCTAGCATACTTGTGGGAAATGTACACAATACATACAAACATAACATGGTATATGATAGCTACAAAATTGATAGGAGGATAAGGTGGGGAGAAGTATTATGGAACAGCTTAGTGGGTATACATTGTGCTCGTAAGGTTACTATTACAAGGCTGAGTAGAATAATGGAACAGAAAAATGTCAATGATGGCAATTATTTACACTGCAGGTAAATACTAGCACAGAGTATAGGGTAGAATAAGTGCATGACAGTGTGGTGGGGGTGGGTAGGTGAAGGTTGAGGGTTTCTACAAGTAGATCAGGTGGAGAGATTACAGCAGCATCCCACAGCGAAGATAGTCTAGACTAGAATGGGAGGAAAGAGACAAAGTGAATGGATAAAATTGGGTGTCATCAGCATAGCTGGTGTGGATGGCTTATTATGGACGTGAACAAATTGATGACGATCAACCACGATAGGGCACAGCCTTTGATGCCAATATGATGTTCAAGTCTCTTAAATATTGATTTTTGAATTGATTTATTTATTTAAGCCTCGGAAAACACATTGAGGAATAAGACCCTCATTTACAATGGTGGTGAGGGTACAATGAAGAGTAAATAAATAAATAAAAATAAAATAAATATGCATATATATATATATATATATATAAAATAATACAGGAACAACCATTTTGAAGATTCAATAAAATACTATGGTTAAGTCAACTAACCGTTACAATCACTACAGGAGAAGTCAGTTGTACATGAGATAACATTCGAGAATTCCCTTAATGAAATAAATGAGCACAACCTTCTCATTCCAAATGTAGGGTGCCTTATAACAGAAAGCTGTCTTACCCAGTTTAGTGTTGACATGAGGCAGATATAATGAAAGCCAGCTCTGGGAGTGGGTATTGAGAGTATTACAATTCCAGCTAATGAGAGAGGAGAGATATAGTGGAAGTAGCCCAATGATCGTTTTGTAAATAAAGATCTTCCAATGACCATCCCTTTTTTCAGACAGGGCTGTCCAGCCAACCTTGTTATAAAGAGTATAGTGGTGTGTGCCATAGTGCTCTCCAGTCATAAAACGCAGAGCAGAATGGTATACAGCATCCAGGGATTTCAGTGTGCTTTGGGATGCATTCCCATAAATAACATCACCATAATCTAAAACTGATATAAAAACAGACTCAATAATGCGTTTTCTGGCTAGGAAAGTGAAACAGCACCTATTTCTATAAAGAAAGCCCAATTTTGTTCTTAGCTTTTTTACCAGTTGATTCACATGTGGTTTAAAATCAAGCTTCTCATCAACCCAAATGCCTAGGTACTTATAGCTGGTGACCCTTTCCAGAGCGGTACCATTTCTAGAGCAGAGTTTTAAACTGTTAAAATCAGTGCTTCTAGCTTTAGTAAAAATAATCCATTTGGTTTTAGCACAATTCAGGACTAGCTTCAGGTCACTTAACTGCTTATCTAGCATGTGGAAGGAGAGCTGCAGTCTATTTATAGCAGAGTCAATGTTAGAGGCACTACAGTACAGAACTGTGTCATCCGCATAAAGATGAAACTGAGAAAGTGGAGTGAGTGTGGAGGCAATTTCATTGATATATATTATAAAAGGTAAAGGCCCAAGGACAGAGCCTTGGGGTACCCCCTTGTCAATATCTAAAAAAAGTGATGTTATTTTGCCCACCTTTACACATTGGGAGCGACCAGTAAGATAACTATTAAACCACTGTAGGCTCATATGGTCAAAGCCGATAAGTGATAATTTGTGTAAAAGCAGATGGTGGTCAACCGTGTCAAAGGCCTTTGAGAGGTCCACAAATAGTGCGGCACAATGTTGCTTATTGTCCAAGGCAGCAATGACATCATTCACAACAAGGGAGGCTTCAGAAATAGTGCTAGTGCTAGTGCTATTATAATATATATAATCTGTCATTATGTTGGAAAAAGATTAGCGGTCCTCTACTACTGCTGTGAAATCATACTTTGCAGTTTCTTGTTTATTATATGAAAAGGTCACCATATAGCAATATTGACTTGAAATGTTAAACCGTTCATTTGAATGTTCAAAATTTGTACATCATTTGGATATTTATTCCAATTTTAAACCGGACTTCCAGAACAGAATTTCTTCTCCCATAAAATCTTTGAAAAAATATATGCACAGGCTTAAAAAGATTTTCAACTGTTTCAAATATTTTCATGGATTAGTGTTTAGAGTGTTTATTACAAAGTATGGGTTGTACATATCTGTCTTTTAAACATTTCGTTAAAAAACAAAGGGTTGAAGTACCTAATGTACAGAAATGGAGTCCAACTGCCACTTAATAAAAATAACTTTCTTTACTTTCTCATGACATGATCATTTATTCATATGTTGACATCATATGCATATTTTCAAACATTACATTCACCGTCAAAGAAAATAAATTAAATTAATTAAATAATCAAACAATCAACATACACATAACAAATAGTACTCAAAACTTTCAGTAGAGTACCAATTTGAGCACAGTAACTATTCATTTCAGTGTTTTTCCCAGCATCGTCTTTCAAACTCACATGATCCCATAAAACATCTTACTTTACAAAAAATACATAACAACATTTTACAAAAGGTAGACAGTCTAATGAGAGTCACTCACTGCCACGCTCGGCATGCAGCCAATCCCCTCTTCAGCAGGGAGGTCCGCCCTTCTTAAAGTCCTGCCAGTACTGCAGCAGCTGGTTGGCATTGCCCAGGATTGTGGTTATGACCTTGACGTAGTCACAGCGCTTGAAGGGCCCAGATGCGTAGGATTTGAACTGCGAGGGGTCAGGGGGCGTGGATGGGTCTATCCCCAGGTGTTTCAGGCACATGCCTATGTAAGCATCCTCGATGTTAAAAGGCTTGATGTCCTTGGAGACCTGCACCAGCTTCTCCGGGAGGTCGTTGGAGAAGAGGTAGCCCATCCCCAGCAGGTAGGTGGGATAAGTGGACTCGGGGTACAGTGTCTCGGGGACATACCATTTGGATTGGGGGTTGCGGATAACTGGTATGTTCCACAATACCTTGCCCGTGATGTAGTTCTGTTTGGGCGTTTGAGGCATCAGCAGCAGCTTCATGAGGTTCTCCATGTTGAGGAACATGTCCGAGTCGATCTTCATGGCGTAGGACGCGCCAGGGCAGTAGCTGGCCAGCCAGTCCATGATCACCATGGTCTTGATGGTCAGATTGAGGTAGGAGTCGATGAAGTCACTCTGGAGGATGTCGCGGTGCCTCTCGCTCTCGATGCGCACCTTCTCCTGCAGGACCGCGTCCGAGTGCAGCGCCCCCAAGACGAAGAGGGTGGTGACCACCTTGCCTTGCACCAGGGTCTCGTTCCCCCACGTGCTCCGGATCACCTCTCTGGCCCTCGCATTGCCAGGGTGGACTGGAACCATGAGAACCAGGAACGGCCTCTGCCTCTGGCACACGTCAGGCTCGTTCAGGGTGAAGTGGTACTGGGCTGGGAAGGCCTCATGGTACAGCCTGGCACCCTCAGGAGAGCTTGAAGTCGGGGTACTAGCAGTGGCAGAAGGGCTTTTCATAGTCACAGTAGAGGGTGGTCTTGTTGGTGTTGTACTCACGATGATGCTTGTGACAGTGGTGTAAGCAGGAGTTTTGGTAGTACTGGCAACTGTCGTGGCCATTAACTTTGTGGTGCTACTGATTCTTTGAGTTATCTGGGGTGGAGGTTTAAAGGTTAGTCTATCTTTCCACCGCACCTGGTTCATGATGCCTAAAAAGAAGTCGTCTGTCACATAGATGGCAGCCAAAAAGCACAATGTCATGGCAAGCAGTACTTTGAAGCAGCCCCATCCATAATATATTTCATCTGCAAGGGAAAAGAAAGAGAAAACATACCGTCATGTTAATGGGAATCCCCAATTATGTTAGGTGAAAATTCACCCTAGTCAGGACTCCGGAGCTGCATATAAGTATATATATATATATATTAGACAAACAACAACAACAATTGCAATCGGGCTCACTCCCAGCACAAGGCTGAAAGTGAAGTACATAAGTACATGATTCATATAAGGTATTTAATAATACAAGGCACTTGATTATTATATTCTTAAGTCATTAACAGTGTTTGGAAATTATCTCCATCAGTGACTGTCATACTGTGCCTACTTTTTGGACTGGATTGTGTGCGCTTTATCACACCCCTGATTCATTGGGGTGAAATTCATTGCCAGACACTATTAGTGCATTTGTAAAATACTGATTGTAAGAGTGGCATCTCCAGCTATGGGACACACGTGTAATACTGAAGACTTAGGGAGTACTGAAGCACTGAACCCAATTAAAGGCACAATAAATAGTTTTTGTCCAATTAAGGGAACATTTGCTTTTGGTTAAATGCTTTTGAACTTGATGGTGTCCCTCTGAGGGCATAATGAGCTGTCCTTCAGGTGTATGTCATTATTGTAGGTGCCCAAGTATCTTTTCTCAACAAAAAACACAGTAGAACTGTTGTAGAAGCACAGAGACAAGAGAGAATCAGTTGATGTATACTTTAGTGTAAATAATTAAGTACTTCAGTATTCTTTTGTTTTGTCGTGCTAATAAAGGCTTACAGACAATTCTTTAAACATTCTCAAACAAACCAACATTTTACTAGCTTGCCAAAGCCAGCCTTGTTGACCTTTTTTAACCAACCAAGATGAGATTGAAATGAATATTCATCATGAACAGTCAAACACAGATGTTGCACTTTACCTGTGCACTTTACTTTATCATCAGTTTTAGCTAACTGTATTTAAATCCACATGCAGCATCCCCCTATGCCTCTCTCTCTTTCTCTCTCACACAATGTGACAATAACGATAGTTACAGTCTTTACACTGTTGATCTGCTCTCTGAACTCTGCTCTTAAATAGCATTTATAGTGAACCTAACTTTGACTCTTGCTTCTGAAAAGTATCAATGTGTCATTGCTCTTCGTTAATCAATATATTACACGGCACTTAATATATAGTTAACAGGCAGTTATATTTTATGGGCCAAAATTCTTTCCATCAGGTAAGAGATACGGCAGGAGAGAAAGCACTCACCTTTCCTAGCCATCGCTGCTGAAATCCTGGCATCTGTACTCCATGCAGTCATACCTGATGCCGAGAGGATCTTCTGCAATAACTCCGGATATGCGAGGCTAAAGACTTGGGTTCGGCTTGGTGGAGGTGGAATTTGTAAGGTGATGTTGATAAGGTGTTATGGGCATAGCAGGGACAATTCTCAACATACCCAAAGTGCCCTGTTAGGTGAAAATTCACCCTAGTTACTTCAGGACTCCGGAGTTGTCGATCAGTATATTTATTCAACAAGAACAATTGCAATCGGGCTCACTCACAGCACAAGGATGAAAGTGAAGCCATGATAAACACATCGCACAAGGCTTATATAGACAGAAGTTTAGCGTTCAGCAGGCTCCCTATATTGTAAGGATGGCAATTTTGCACAAGGTCGGAAGAAGCTTATCACCTCTGGTCTAAACATGCTCTTGTACATATGCAGACTAAGTGGCACCTAAAAATCTAAGTTACACACACGCGGAAACACAGAAAAGCCATGTTCCTGCTTACATGAGTACATGATTCATATAAGGTAATTAATAATGCAAGGCATTTGATTATTATATTCTTAAGTCATTAGCAGTGTTTGGAAATGATCTCCATCAGTCCCTCCTTTTATCCGTTTCAGTGGATAATTCAAAATCACAATCAAAATCACAAATCATCTTTCGTCAATTATCAATTTCAATGGATAACCTCAAAATCATCACTCTGAGCTTCATCACATGGTATTTCTCATCACACATTTGTATACTTTGCATTTGTAGGCCAACATAGTGGGTGTCAACTGTGTGTGTGTATCATTAGCTCGCCTAGGCTTCAGATAACATTCAAACAAGGCCTCTTTGCTGTGTCCTTGGAGGCCCTGTTCCCTATCAAGCATTCTGCAGAACACATCGGCTGTTGAATATTACTGGGTAGGAAAATGTAAACAGTCTCTTTGTGGAAAGTGTTTTCCACCACGGATGATCTTTAGGTAGGCCCCATCGCGGACATTTGACCAAGACCGGTGCTTGTTGTGGTCAATATGCTAACAGTCCCAAAATGTAGAGCTGTACAGTTATTATCAAAATGTTCCACACATTGTTTCATTTTTCCCTTGTAACTCCCCATGACTTCACAGAGATAGGACCGCCCTGCCCTCCCAGTCTCCTCTAGGCTCTTCTACCCCACTGGACGAAAAATTGCCTAAAGCAAAGAACCCCCTTTGTAGCTGGACTTCTGTCACAGTGGGCCGGCCTTGGAAAACTGTAGAGGAAGGCTTACTCGTTTACAATGTGTTAGATGTATCCAGGTGGCTCTCTCCACTATCTTGACTGTGGTAGATGTTGACAGTAGCACTTGGTATGGTCTGTCCTACTTGGGCGAGTGGCAGTGTTTTCTTTTGAGGCTGTTGATTAGGACCCAATCTCCTGACCCAACCTTGGTTTCAGCCTCACAGGTTCTTGTGAAGCAGAGAGTTCTGAAAGCATTTTGCTAATTCACATTTTTGCCATATATTCTGCAAATGTATATTCAATCTCTTTATCTGTTTCAGCAAATGGTTTGAGAGTTAAGGCAGTGTAGATTCTTCCATACATCATTTCAACATGCATGCTTAATTTCACTAATTTCACTCTTGGATTCTCAATTTGCTTTTAATAGTTTGGATTTAACTCAATAAAATCAATAATGAATGATTAAACATCTTTCTCATAAAATATAAATAAGAAGTAAAAATATATGCTTACTATCCCCACTTATTGAGGCATGTTTTCACCATGGCTCAATATTGCAGCATATCTTTTAGTATTGTGAGATCTAATTCTTCAATTGTTACATGTCAGATGGTTGTTGTAGTGTGGCCTGGTTAGTGGCCTTGTCTGCTTTGTGGTTTCCCAATGAAACCGTTTTTTTTTTTTTTGCATGGGTGTGCGCAATCAGAGCTTTAGTTCCACTGCCTGTGCAGAATAGTGTGGAAGTAGTGGCTGTGCGTTCAAGGTTTATTTGCTTGAACCATCAACAAACAATAGTTAAATCAGCTTTTGGAAAAGGCATATCTTGTAGGTCAGCTCTGGCTGCCATAGTTTTTATCTGTCTTTGCTACACAATCATCTGGATTACCATCCTCTGCCGTAAGTAAAAGTGTAGCTGGGTTAAATGTCACGCAGTGCTTAATAGTGATATGAGGCTGCGAGAGCAAAACAGTCATGCAAGATAATTGTCTGGCTGGTGACATGTAAGCATGTGGAACTTTCAGTGTAAGTATCTGTTTAGTACAATAGGAGCAGAGGCCTGCACCGCCAAGGCTGCAGCTACTACTGCTTGTAAACATTCAGACATTGCTTGGGCTACTGGATCTAGCCATGTGGAATAGTATGCCACTGGTTTCAACTTTAAGTCCCCTTTTATGCATTAACACAGATGTCATATAACCTTTTTTGCAGTCTACAGCTTGTATGAATGGCTTGTCGTGTCATGGATGTGCTAAGACATAATTTATTTATTTGTCTGTGGCTGAGGTGCTTTTTTAAGATAGCTTTACTTTAGTGGACCACAGCTGCTAATTTTGTGTCCTTGTTTCTGCTACAAATCTTAACAACGCCAGGGTATGTTGTTTACAGGTCTTATCTGGAGAAACAGCAGAGTCTTTTGAGCCAGCACTCAGCCCCCACCCAGCCTGTGTTAGTCCAATGCATCAAGGTTAAAGTAGTTAGTGTGACAGGCTTAAATTTCTCTTTAAATCTTTTTTGGGCTAAACAGTGTATATTCTATACATAATAATATTTTTGGACACCACTTCATTGATACACCATTGTTTAATGTATTCTTAATCAATTACCTTTGTCTTATTCTTCACACTAGGGTTAGTTATGTTTCTATTTTCAGACTCTTATAGTTTGTTCTTGAGATCGCAATGCTGAGTCCAGTGTTAATTTTGGCAGCTATTTTAGATTTAGTCTTAGTCTTTAGACGAAAATAGTTTTAGTCACATTTAGTCATTTTTATCCTTCTTAGTTTTAGTCTAGTTTTAGTCGATTAAAACTCATTACATTTTAGTCTAGTTTTAGTCACATTTAAAACTCCATTTTATAGCTACATTAAACTCTTTTCCTTCCCTTCTCAGGCCCAGGGACCCCTGTGTTCTGTCTACAACTGCATAATAGTCAAGCTTGCAGTACTTAAATTGTGTGTCAATGTAAATAATCATTTTAAGGCAATACTTAATTAACAGTATTATCATTAAAATATAAGATAATATCAAGGTCTAGATTTTGAAGATTCAAATGATATGATAGCACAATACAACTACTATGCCTACCTGGCATTAAAGTTAAATCAACCACATATCCTCCATATGAATTGCTGTGCAACAGATTTAGCTAGACGGATAGTTTTGACAGTTGAAAGTGGTGCCAATGATAATAACAATTGCGCAAATAGACAAGGATATGTAAACCAATCACATATTCATTTATTTTTTTCTTGATTTAATGTCATGCGTGGCCTGTCCTATAGTCCATTCTGCAATGGGTTTACTAGCTAGCTTTCGATAGCTAGTATAACTGAGCTATGCTACCTCATCGTTAGCTAACGTTAGCTAGCTAAAAGTTTTGTAGATCATTTGCCAAGGCTAACGAGAGGCTTCAATCGAAAATGACTAGCTAGCTATCCAAGCGGACACAACCTATACACTCGACTGCCCCTTTGAAGTTAACTTAACGTTTGCTAATACATCCAAATAACTAGTTAACATTAGCTAATTATCATTGAGAGTTACTAGCTAATTTACCGTGGTATAAATTAAAGGGTTGTGTGCTTTTAGGTGCCTCTTGAGGCTTGTTGTGTGTTGTGTTCTTCCCACCTATTTTGAAGCCACAAGGTTTCTCTCCCATTATTGTGGTTCATTGTGTTTTATTTTCTGTCAAGTTATAATTAAAGAGTGTCCAGATATTTATTCTCCTTAGTTCATCGTATTTGTACCTAGAAGTTTTTAGTTTAACTTTTTTTGCTTAGATTTTTAGAAAGTTACCGAGAAATAGACACCGTACAATATAAAAAACACATTACTGTAACTGAAAACTACGTGTAAGAGGATTTGCGAGGTGTCTGAGCTACCTAGCTAATGTTAGCATGCTACTAGCTGTTAGCGATTAGCAATTCCTCTGTGTTTTTGAAAAGCATCTGCCCCAACTTTCTTTTCCCGACATTTACATTTATCTTGTACATAATCCATCCCCATAAACCGGAGATTTCAAGAGTACAGAAACTCTTCTGAGCAGGCAAGAGTGCCAATATGGGCTGACGAGTTGTAGCTAAAGCCCTAGCAAAAGGGCTAAACAGCTCGCTAGCTATTAGCACTCTAGCTTGCTCAGTAGAGTGCTAAGACACAGCAACTATTCACGACTGTATCAATTGTATATCTAGGTTTTCTTTGGCGACTGTTGTCGCATCCAACAGCACAACATATGCCGGGCATTTTGAGCTTTCTGTGGGTTGTGACCATAGGTTGTGACGTAATGTGTCTGTGTCGGACACAAATATGGCGGCGCTAAAACACAGTGACGTCACATGGTATCCATGAATTATGAAGCGCCCAAAAGGCGCTCAAAAGGCGCTGAATGCAGCGCTTTTTTCAAAAAAAAAGAAGTCAAGTGTGAACGCGGCTTTAGTCAACCACCAACATTTTCGTCTCGTCTTGTCAACGAAAGTTAAAATAGATTTAGTCATAGTTTTTATTTTCAAAGATCTGTTTTCGTCACGTCTTAGTCTCGTCATAGTCATGGGGAAAAGGTTGTTAACGCAAAAAAGGAGATGTTGTCTACACCGTACACGGTTTCAGATCCTGATGATTAGCCCAGCGTGGACAGTCGATGAGGTTGTTGGAATCCCGGACACAATATCCAGTTCAACAGAAATATCATACTAAGAAAGCTGCTCAAGAGGGAGGAAACGAAGCCAAGTGTGTTAATCAAAACTTGTTTGATTACATTCAGTTTACTCTCATTTTATTATTGCTGAGGTATTCTAGAATATAATAATAAATGCCACTTTTGCCTCATTGTTTTTAGTTAGGTGAAATATACAAAAATATCAGGCATGGCAGACTACCTAACAAAGTCAAAAACAGGCCTTAGGGTTGGAAGTGTTAAGAGGACGGATATGAGGGTGTTTGATTATTAAAGGACGGATATGAGGGTGTTTGATTATTAAAGGACGGATATGAGGGTGTTTGATTATTAAAGGATGGATATGAGGGTGTTTGATTATTAAAGGATGGATATGAGGGTGTTTGATTATTAAAGGATGGATATGAGGGTGTTTGGTCAGGCGATTTGTACAGGATATGGAATAGATTATTAAAGGATGTGAAGGAATTTGTGAAACCAAACCAAAGCACACACCCAACAACTGTAGTGTTTGTCAAATGTTGTTTTATTAACACCATCAGTGTCATTCTTTTTATTCAGACATCAATGCCATTGTCGTAACCATTGATAACAAAGCTGACTCACAAATGGCTTGAAAAGGAACAGGAAGGGTTGTATTTGTTTGGGCTTTTATACTTGCCACCTTCATTGAGAGGGGTATTTTTATTATTATTTCATTTATCTTATATAGCGCTTTTCTAAGTACTTTCTAAGTTGCTTTTACAGTCCAGTAGTCATTCAGACACAGTCATACCATGCATTTAAGCCTGATTGTTCAAGAGCAGTTTTATAGAGACAAAACGGTATCATTTCTAGAAGATGAATTACACTAAGGGCTACCTTTCACCTTTGGTCCTATCTAACAAAGTGTAAAAAATCTCTCTTTTGCACTCTCACTTTCTCTCTATGAAGAGGAGTATGTCAAAGACAATGTTAAGATGGTGCACAACACTGTAAGATCAACAGGTGATCAGAGCCACAAACATTAGGTCAGTAAACCGTCAGCATTAATCTTAGCCATAATCAGAATATGAAATAATCTCCAGTCAAAATAGATCAGCATTCTTTGAATAGTTCACCTTGATAATTACGTTGCCAATGTTCACCGTCTTAAAAAATAAAAACGTATTAATTAATGTGATTGTAGAGTTTTTGCTATGTATACAGTGGCGGCGCCAGAGATTTGTTTCTGCAGGTGCTATGGGGGTGCTCGGCGTTTTACCGAGGATGCTATGAAATTAGGGTGATAGCATATGTGTCACATGGTTCTCTACGACAACACCTCCCCACCATATCGTCATATCTGTTTACATGTTTGCTCTCTGAAGCGTCTTTGTGGTCCATGAAAAGCGCCATACAAACCGATTGTATTATTATTATCATTAGGCTGCCTCCGACGGACGCGCACATAGCCTCGTTCCTCTGCGACAGTCACTGACTAAATGCATGCAGCATGTTATAGATTCCGCAATCCCAAATACTTAACTTACTTCAGTGGGGGTTAAAGTTGGCGCCAGATGACCACCAGGTCACCACTACCATGTCTGACAAATGAAACTAAACATAAATAGTTCAATACATTCTAAACTAAAGAGGGCAAATTACAATAGCAGATAGAAGGAACTAAAAGAGTCAGAAATGCTTTCAAAAAGTATATATTATTTCAGGTCACAATCAATAAAAACATAGACCGCATTCATTAATGTTACACATCTACCAAGACCGTTCCACCCTAAATCTTAAACGGTGTAAAGATGCAGGCCCCTTTTAAAAGTGAATGAAACAAAACAGTAGACACTCAAAACCACAATAATCAGAGCTAGATCATTGTATCATTCTACAATACAACTCTTAAAGAACAGGCAAAAATGCAAACAAAACTATGCTGGAAAAGCAAAATCCGGGCAGACCAGGTGTAGCATGGCTAGCACCCTCAGTAGAGGTGTAGGGTTGATCTCTTTGACCACGACGTTCCTCTTCTTCTAAATCAGATTCAGATACCCCTTGCATTTCTTCTTCTTCAATGTCACATGATTCTTCTACTTGTGGAATTTTGGGTATCAAAAACCGATCCATTATTGTGAATTTGTTGATACTACCGCTTGACTTTGACTTTGACAGTGCACTAGCTCTCTTTCTCCTTCAATCATCAGGAAACATCAACGTTCACGCATGCGACGTGTCTGTGTCGTGCTACGTGAACAATCTGTTCATTTCAATCTGGCGCCGCCCCTGTATGTATAGCACCCCTCAGTGGTGAAAATTGGATTGAAAAGTAGGCCTAGTAATTTTCTTTTCTTTCAGAAATTTCAAAATGGCAGATTTTTCTTCAAGCAGGTCTTAAACATGGAGATGGTTATGATAGTGTACCAACAAACCTACACATCCAACCCTTCAGACAGGAAAATCTCAAGGATGTTTTTATTCCAAAATGTGCCATATGTAAATGCTGTCTTGCTCTAGATCACATGTGTCAAACTCGCAAAGTGATTTTCGGCCCGCTGGCTCCTCGGAATGTTGCAAAAAGTTCCATTCATTTGAATGGGCCACGGTCTAATTTTATTTGGCCCGCCAGACAATATGTAAACTTTACATAGTAAAGTCTATCAGAGCTGGCCTGACGCGGCCGCCGGTATGTCGCACGCACCACTAATACTGCAAGTCCCACAATGCACTGCAACCGCGCTGGTAGCCTACGTGAATTTAGGCCCGCAAGCCCGAGTCCTTGCCCCACTGTCTGCAACCTCATCACCTGAAGTCACTTTTAGCTTGCGGCCTGTCTCTCTCCCCCAAAAATGGCCAATATTGGCAGAATATATGTTTACTGTTTCTCTTGTGTGCGGAGCCGATGTGGCTGTTATGAAAGAGTATCCTTTCTTAAGACGGCACTATGAAACGAAACACCAAGACAAGTAGGCTACAAACATCTGGACATGAAACAGAAGCTCCAGAAGGAAGAGGATTCGAAAAGATCACATCAGACTGTGTTCATAAAAGCCAAATCAAACAGTGAGGCTGCTGTGAAGGCAAGCTTTGTTGTAGTAGCTGAGATCGCTAAAGCAGCCCGACCCTTTACAGAGGGAGAATTTGTCAAGAACTGCATGATAAAAGTTTGCGACATCGTGTGCCCTGATAAAAGGCAAGCATTTTTAAATGTGAGCCTGAGCAGAAACACCGTTGCTGATTGTGTATGTGAGCTTGACCCTGATCTACAACAACAGCTTATGGAACATATGTGAGAGTCCTGGTGAAAGGTAGCCCTATAGCATGTAATCTTATTCAGCATGTCGGGAACAAATGAACTGCAAATGAACTGATGGTACAGTGTGGACCCAAGGAGTTCTCTTACAGCTCAGTGCTGCCCTCTAGTGTAGATCTAATGAAATCACAGTGATGAATTTGTGTTGTGACTGCAGACAGCAATAGTATGTAAACTTCCTTTTTTCCTTTACGTTTTCTGTTTGTACCATACTTGAAGATACAGAAATATGCAGGGAATGGATCTAAACCAAATAGTAGTACATTGAATTAGATAAGACAGTATCTGAATTTCAAAAACAAACACTTACCAAAACATTTGGATCAAACAGGACTAAGTTAATCATTATATTATTATCATGTTATTATATTATCAAGTATTATGCATGATTTTTTACCACAGTGACACCATCTGTGTTTCATCGTATCATATCTTATCAACATTTTTTAAAAAAGCACCAAAAACATGGATATACTTTGGTGCCCCTTGCTTCTTACAAGGAAAAGCTAGTTCTTGACCTGTTTTGTGCCCACCAGAGCGGCATGGTGTTGCCTCAGACACCACTGTGCCCACCAGAGAGGCATGGTGTTGGTGTTGCCCCAGACACCACTGTGCCCACCAGAGAGGCGTGGTGTTGCCCCGGACACCACTGTGCCCACCAGAGAGGCATGGTGTTGGTGTTGCCTCAGACACCACTGTGCCCACCAGAGAGGCGTGGTGTTGGTGTTGCCCCAGACACCATTGTGCCCACCAGAGAGGCGTGGTGTTGGTGTTGCCCCAGACACCACTGTGCCCACCAGAGAGGCGTGGTGTTGCCCCAGACACCACTGTGCCCACCAGAGAGGCGTGGTGTTGGTGTTGCCCCAGACACCACTGTGCCCACCAGAGAGGCGTGGTGTTGCCCCAGACACCACTGTGCCCACCAGAGAGGCGTGGTGTTGGTGTTGCCCCAGACACCACTGTGCCCACCAGAGAGGCGTGGTGTTGGTGTTGCCCCAGACACCACTGTGCCCACCAGAGAGGCGTGGTGTTGGTGTTACCCCAGACAACAGGCTATGGGTCACTGTGAAACTGTGAGCTCTGCTGAGTGACAAAAAGAAGGCCTTCATGTCAGGGGTCAAGGAGAAACTGTGAGTGGTTCAGAGAGAGCTGAAACAGGAGATCAGGGCGGGCAAGGAGGAGTTACTACAGGAGGAGGAACTACTGCAGGAGGATGAGGAACTACTATAGGAGGAGGAGCTACTGCAGGAGGAGGAGGAACTACTATAGGAGGAGGAGCTACTACAAGCGGAGAAACTACTACAGGAAGAGGTGCTACTACAGGAGGAGGAACTACTGCAGGAGGAGGAACTACTATAGGAGGAGGAGCTAATACAGGAGGAGGAGGAGCTACTACAGGAAGAGGAGGAACTACTATAGGAGGAGGAGCTACTACAAGCGGAGGAACTACTACAGGAAGAGGTGCTACTACAGGAAGAGGTGCAACTACAGGAAGAGGAGGAACTACTACAGGAAGAGGAACTACTGCAGGAGGAGGAGGAACTACTGCAGGAGGAGGAGGTGCTACTATAGGAGGAGGAGCTACTGCAGGAGGAGGAGGAACTACTATAGGAGGAGGAGCTACTACAAGCGGAGGAACTACTACAGGAAGAGGTGCTACTACAGGAGGAGGAACTACTGCAGGAGGAGGAACTACTATAGGAGGAGGAGCTACTACAGGAGGAGGAGGAGCTACTACAGGAAGAGGAGGAACTACTATAGGAGGAGGAGCTACTACAGGAAGAGGAGGAACTACTATAGGAGGAGGAGCTACTACAAGCGGAGGAACTACTACAGGAAGAGGTGCTACTACAGGAAGAGGTGCTACTACAGGAAGAGGAGGAACTACTACAGGAAGAGGAACTACTGCAGGAGGAGGAGGAACTACTGCAGGAGGAGGAGGTGCTACTACAGGAGGAGGAGGTGCTACTACAGGAAGAGCTGTAGGTCTCTGTAAAATATGATGATGATCTATAGTGTGAAAAGCAGCACTAAGGTCTAGAAGAACCACTATTGAAATGCACCCATCATCAGATGCGATTAGTGGGTCATTCAGAACTTGGACTAATGCTGTTTCAGTGCTGTGATGGGCTCTGAAGCCAGATCTGGTCTTCTTCAATATTTATTTCATGTTGAAAGAAAGTAAGTTGCTTTGCTATTACTTTTTCAATGTTTTTTGACAAGAAAGGGAGGTTGGATACAGGACTGATCATGAGACTGATGATTATAAACTTTTCACCAGCATTCAAAAAAGGACCTCTGTATTGCAGTGAAGAAAGGAATAGATGGAACTAACTGTATTCAACATTTCTGAGCCCACAATTCCCAGATAGTGTTTGTGTGGCAAATGTTTTCACTGACCCAAATGACTGCATACGGTAATTTGGTGTAACTTGGTGTTGTCAATGTGCATGGCACGCGGCCTAGTAAATATAATGTTTGGGCTTTTAGGGCCAACTGAGTACATTACACCCAAAATATAAGATCCATCTGTTTAGATGCTGATGGACTAATCTTTACTGTTGAAATAATAATTCAATGGACTTCAAGTGTTCCATGGTAATTTGCATTTTGGCAACTAAATAAGTATTGAAACATTGAACAAAGTTTTCAAGAATACCTGCAGACTTGTAATCTGTAAGCTCCATTATCAAATGTCATGCTTCCTTATATACGATAGTCTATGTATCTGACATGTGTGTCCTTGTTATGATAGGCAACATTATGCTATTATTCTTTACACTTCTTTAAATCATCGAGGTCCTGTTTAACATTAACATTCTCCACACTGTACAAAATACAACCATTAATTACTTGACATTTTTTTAGTAAATTTTAGTAAATCACAGCAACATCAACCCGTGCACAAACAATCTCAATAACAATGCCCACTAACCTACAGATTTTAGTTTTTGAGCAACATACTTGAATGACAGACAATACAAACATGTCACCAGAAAAGTGTTGATGCACGCAGGATCTGGATAGGTCAAATCAAATACCTGTTTCAATAAGGCCACACTGTTAGCTAGCTAGCCAGAGGAACATGGGGAATGGAATGTTTATGTAGAATGTGTGCATAGAACGACTAAGCCCATTAGCGTTCCGAAACAGATAAGATGAACAACTAGAATCTTCCTGTTGGTAAAAATGGTTACATTAGGCTACACCTCAGCACTCTATATAAAGATATTCATAAAGAAAGTTAAAATAATTAGGGCATTCAATGGGTGTCAAACTAAACACCACATTTGATGCATGAAAAGTTCAGAGCGAACTTTACAGCTAATCAGTGTCGATATTTAGGACCTCGCGGGCAGGTGAAAATTATAAATAAACCTAAACCATCACAATACATCCTAAAATACAAAGTACATGCAGTACATCAAAGTTAACATACATTTTCTAATGTGAAAGTTTATGAATTGTGAGGGGTAGAGTAGTTTTAGAGTTTAGGGTGGCTGGCTTGAGACCAAATGGGGGTGTCGGTGAGAACACGTTTCCAGCGAGGATATGAGTAGGAATGTATGGATGTGTGTGTGATAGGAGGGTGTGTGAACAAGCACGTGTGTGTGTGGTTTCTAGGAAGAAAGGAGAAATGAATACAATCAGCTCCAAACAATACCATAATACAAACGATGCCACAGCATTAAAAATGCGCTCAAGTTACACTACACAAGTGAATAAATCATTCCACATAACAACAACAGTAACTGTACATCATAAGCACAACATAAGGTCTCAGCCTACACAGGCAATACATGAGCATATAAACTTGAGTATTCACAGTTAAGGCAATAAGGTTACGGTAACAAACAATTCAAAGGCACATTTCAGTTCATTTTCATGTCTAAACTAAATCAGGATCAGTCTATTGAAGCACAAGCAACAGTTCACTTACATGGCTCAAATAACACACACAGGAGGAGCACATGCAGCAGCATTCAGCTTACTCAAGTGTGAGGGAAAGGAAGGGGCTGTGGGCACAGGTGTGGCTAATAAGGTTGGTGGCAGGGTGTGGCCTAATAGGCAAGTGATCAGGGCTAATTGGAGCTGAGTGAAACAGAACGGGAAATTAACAGGCTGGGAAAGGGGCGTGACAGTGAGTCTGTGAGGGAAGCAGGGAACTGAAAATCTTCCAAACACGGGGCATTTTCCACAGTAAGTATACCGCTTCTGTCTGGGTATGGCAACACTACATGAACACAACATCTCCAAAGGTGGATCTAAAACACAGACTAAACCTGCTCAATTATTGCAAAACTCAGTCATACATTTTCAACTCAGTTACATATACACGGGAAATGTATCAACGCTGAAGATGTAGGAGCCCCCAGTTTTACACAAATAAGATTTGAGAACAATGTTCAGAGTGTTTGAGCATAGCAAAGAACCCTTGAAGAACTCCTCGTAAAAAATAAAGAGGAAAGTCTAATAGACGTTGTAAAAGCATCTGTGTCGCTAATTATTATTGGTTATATCCCGAGTACTACATCCAACTATTTTTCATCGTGCCTACTACAGGAGGAGGAGCTACTACAGGAGGAGGAGGGGCTACTACAGGAAGAGGAGGGACTAATATAGGAGGAGGAGCTACTACAAGCGGAGGTGCTACTACAGGAGGAGGAGCTACTACAGGAGGAGGGGCTACTACAGGAGGAGGAGGAACTACTGCAGGAGGAGGAGGAACTACTACAGGAGGAGGAGCTACTACAGGAAGAGGTGATACTACAGGAAGAGCTGTAGGTCTATGTAAAATATGATAATGATCTATAGTGTCAAAAGCAGCACTAAGGTCTAGAAGAACCAGTATTGAAATGCACCCATCATCAGATGCGATTAGTGGGTCATTCAGAACTTGGACTAATGCTGTTTCAGTGCTGTGATGGGCTCTGAAGCCAGATCTGGTCTTCTTCAATATTTATTTCATGTAGAAAGAAAGTAAGTTGCTTTACTATTACATTTTCAATGTTTTTTGACAAGAAAGGGAGGTTGGATACAGGACTAATCATGAGACTGATGATTATAAACTTTTCACCAGCATTCAAAAAAGGACCTCTGTATTGCAGTGAAGAAAGGAATAGATGGAACTAACTGTATTCAACATTTCTGAGCCCACAATTCCCAGATAGTGTTTGTGTGGCAAATGTTTTCACTGACCCAAATGACTGCATACGGTAATTTGGTGTAACTTGGTGTTGTCAATGTGCCCGCATGGCACGCGGCCTAGTAAATATAATGTTTGGGCTTTTAGGGCCAACTGAGTACATTACACCCAAAATATAAGATCCATCTGTTTAGATGCTGATGGACTAATCTTTACTGTTGAAATAATAATTCAATGGACTTCAAGTGTTCCATGGTAATTTGCATTTTGGCAACTAAATAAGTATTGAAACATTGCACAAAGTTGTCAAGAATACCTGCAGACTTGTAATCCGTAAGCTCCATTATCAAATGTCATGCTTCCTTAATATACGATAGTCTATGTATCTGACTTGTGTGTCCTTGTTATGATAGGCAACATTATGTTATTATTCTTTACACTTCTTTAAATCATCGAGGTCCTGTTTAACATTAACATTCTCCACACTGTCCAAAATACAACCATTAATTACTTGACAGGAATCTGAGAAAAAAGTCATTTTTTTCCTTTTCTCAATAACATTTAGTAAATCACAGCAACATCAACCAGTGCACAAATAATCTCAATAACAATGCCCACTAACCTACAGATTTTAGTTTTGGAGCAACATACTTGAATGACAGACAATACAAACATGTCACCAGAAAAATGTTGATGCACGCAGGATCTGGATAGGTCAAATCAAATACCTGTTTCAATAAGGCCATACTGTTAGCTAGCTAGCCAGAGGAACATGGGGAATGGAATGTTTATGTAGAATGTGTGCATAGAACGACTAAGCCCATTAGCGTTCCGAAACAGATAAGATGAACAACTAAAATCTTCCTGTTGGTAAAAATGGGTACATTAGGCTACACCTCAGCACTCTATATAAAGATATTCATAAAGAAAGTTAAAATAATTAGGGCATTCAATGGGTGTCAAACTAAACACCAC
This sequence comes from Clupea harengus, assembly GCF_900700415.2. Taxonomy (NCBI): domain Eukaryota; kingdom Metazoa; phylum Chordata; class Actinopteri; order Clupeiformes; family Clupeidae; genus Clupea; species Clupea harengus. The sequence goes on from NC_045177.1 coordinate 5,129,132, forward strand.
ATTTGATGCATGAAAAGTTCAGAGCGAACTTTACAGCTAATCAGTGTCGATATTTAGAACCTTGCGGGCAGGTGAAAATTATAAATAAACCTAAACCATCGAAATACATCCTAAAATACAAAGTACATGCAGCACATCAAAGTTAACATACATTACATTTTCTAATGTGAAAGTTTATGAATTGTGAGGGGTAGAGTAGTTTTAGAGTTTAGGGTGGCTGGCTTGAGACCAAATGGGGGTGTCGGTGAGAACACATTGTCCAGTCAAGATTCACAGTTCACGAGTCATTTATTGACGTTTCCAGCGAGGATATGAGTAGGAATGTATGGATGTGTGTGTGATAGGAGGGTGTATGAACAAGCAAGTGTGTGTGTGGTTTCTAGGAAGAAATGAAACAATCAGCTCCAAACAATACCATAATACAAACAATGCCACAGTATTAAAAATGCGCTCAAGTTACACTACACAAGTGAATAAATCATTCCACGTGCCACATAACAGTAACTGTACATCATTAAGCACAACATAAGGTCTCAGCCTACACAGGCAATACATGAGCATATAAACTTAGGAGTATTCACAGTTAAGGCAATAAGGTTACGGTAACAAACAATTCAAAGGCACATTTCAGTTCATTTTCATGTCTAAACTAAATCAGGATCAGTCTATTGAAGCACAAGCAACAGTTCACTTACATGGCTCAAATAACACACACACACAAGCATTCAGCTTACTCAAGTGTCTGAGGGAAAGGAAGGGGCTGTGGGAACAGGTGTGGCTAATAAGGTTGGTGGCAGGGTGTGGCCTAATAGGCAAGTGATCAGGGCTAATTGGAGCTGAGTGAAACAGAACGGGGAAATTAACAGGCTGGGAAAGGGGCGTGGCAGTGAGTCTGTGAGGGAAGCAGGGAACTGAAAATCTTCCAAACACGGGGCATTTTCCACAGTAAGTATACCGCTTCAGTCTGGGTATGGCAACACTACATGAACACAACATCTCCAAAGGTGGATCTAAAACACAGACTAAACCTGCTCAATTATGGCAAAACTCAGTCATACATTTTCAACTCAGTTACATATACACGGGAAATGTATCAACGCTGAAGATGTAGGAGCCCCCAGTTTTACACAAATAAGATTTGAGAACAATGTTCAGAGTGTTTGAGCATAGCAAAGAACCCTTGAAGAACTCCTTGTAAAAAAAAAAAGAGGAAAGTCTAATAGACGTTGTAAAAGCATCTGTGTCGCTAATTATTATTGGTTATATCCCGAGTACTACATCCAACTATTTTTCATCGTGCCCCCAACCAGGCTCCTCCTCCCGCACATATTTCAGGAGGCAGGCAGCCCTTCTCTTCATTTGCATCGTCACATCTGTGGTCCTCTCGCGCCTTCTCCAACGCTGTAACTTTCTCTTTTTCCTCCCTCTCATTTTCTCTGTCACACCACAGTGAAACACAGGTGGTTGTACATGACCTACTAATCAAGTTGAAGATGATCAAGCTGTGCGGTTAGGGAGTCAGCAATGAGAAACAAATACTGGGTAAATGAAAACGACTTTGTGGAATAAATGTGTTCTCCCAAGGTCAATGAAAAATCAGCTTTTCCATTCCTGAACCATGACTGAGCACTTTAGCATTTCTTTAACATCATTATACAGTGATGTAAACATCATTGTAAATAACATGGTCCACAAAGGTAAAATAAATTAAAGCACATATTTATTGTATTTCACAAACATTTAAACCACAATACTACATTTCAGATATATCCAACAACAAGAGTATACTACAATGTAAATGTTCAAAATGTAATATGGAGATTTCCAAGCCTGATTATTCCTCTACATAACATGGAAGTCAGTGACGTGTAACATTCTTTACATGAAATGACACTGCTGGTTTCTTTCATCAGCAGGAGAGTTTCCTGGCACAGATGAATGCGTAGATTTTCTTACAGTAAATGTTTGACCAGCCACCTACAAACCATACAAAGGCAAAACATAAGCCTCCCAGAAGCAGTGACAAGCTGTATGTACATAGCTTTCAGAACAAGAAACTTACCATTGGAATTCAGCTGCAAGCAAGGATACTTGAGAGTGTTCTGTACCTTCCAGTTAGTGTAATAGAAGCCAGCACTGTCAATCCACAGCCAGGCACCCTAAAATACAGAAACTCATCACAGCACTTGGTGGTGTGGTCATAACATCTGTGGTACCCCATTGTATGTTCAAAGAGACTGTTATAACAGTAATAGCTATGATGCCGTGTCTCAGAAAGGTCAAATCAAGATACTTCTCCTGACCTGGAAATAGAAACCTCCGATCCAAGCGCTTGATTGGCCTGAAAGTGTAACCATAGTCTGCAGGAAGTTGTACTCATCAGAAGACTGCACAGAGGCCAGACTGCCTTGCTGCCCCACACAATGCTTCTGGAGAGAGAGGGGGGAAAAGAAACAAAGAGTGTAATGGTACATAGGAGAAAGTATGTAAGAGCAGCTTCTTTATTTTCATTTTCCAAACAAACAAGTTTTTTTTATACATCACCCCTCATATTTAGGGGTTACTGCATTGTGTTAATCCAATGGTGAAGCACCTTCTCCCCCCCTTTAAATGCAGTCGTTGTGCCTTACCGCAGCATCGTTCCAGTTCTTCTTGGAGGTCACCATCAAAAAGCAGCGGGAACCTTTTTTGAACCAGCCAGAAGGACACTGACCGAGATACTCTTGAAGTCCATGGAGAAAACGAAACATGTGCATTTATATTGCAAAACATCCATCTTACTTTTTCACCACCACCAGCTAATATCATTCTGCAGATCACTTTCATACCTGGTGGCAGAAGGCCCTCCTCTATAGAGGATGCTGTCGAGTTGGAGACTGAGAAAGAAGAAACAGATCAGTCTATCATTAGAAAAATGTCCCCTTGGCTAGAGTATTACATGAGTTCTTTCTTTGAGATGCTGAACATAGACATTTAGAACAAAGATGTCAAACTGTGAACCGAGTCTTCATGACATCTGCTGCAGAGATAAGCACAAAAACACTTAAATGACACCACAGTGTTCACAGGTTTTTGCCACATTAGAAACATCAAAAAGGATAATATCCAGACGGTTCATTCAGAAGATGACTGATACATGTCTATGATGCAAAAGCAAGATGTTAAGAATGCCTAAAGCTGAATGTTGCTGTTTTGAGAGACGGGAGGTAGAGTCTGATTAAAGCGTGTACTTACCAGGTGCAGCACGGGTCGCAGCATGGGTCACAGCAGAGTGCATACAGAGAAGAGCGGCCAGTATGAGAACCTTCATGTTGATTTGTGTAAATTCTTCTTCCTCTGGGGAATCTAAGGATAAAAAAAAAAAAATTGTCACATTGAGTAGATCATTGAAGGTTTTTCAGAGTGCATGAACAGAGAGAAGCAGGATTCTTACCTGTTGTAGATGAGTATCAGGCACACCTGTTCAGGTAAAGTAAACTAATGCAGTGATGAGCACAGTGTTTGGTCTGCTTTTTATACCATTCGGAGTGTCGAGTCTCTGCTGAGCTCCGCTCCGGCCACGCCCCCTTCAGCAATTCAGGGCTGCATGTCATCAGTCTCGTTCACCGTCCCAGCTGCAATGCATTCACGTCTCCCAATCACACAATCACACACACCTGTTTTACTCCCTACCAGTGGCGTATCTAGCCTTGGGGGGGGGGGCTGGAGACCCCCCGAAAAGTTTCCTTAGCCACCCCAAAAATAAAAATATATATATATTGTTTTTGATTTTGAGATCGTCAAATTCACACCTATCAACCGATTTAGTGAACTTATTTTGTTTAATTTTTAGAGTTAGAAATAAAGTAGCACAGGAATCCCGCCTGTTTGAGACTGTGGTGTCAAGCGCACGGCTATGTTTGGTCGTGACTGAGCAAGCCTTGCAAGCGTGCAGACAGACGGTGATAACGTCTAGCAAATAGACTGGGAGCGACTGTCGGACCCAAGCTGGTGAAAGCTGCCGTAATCAGCTGCTGGATATAAAGGTATAGCACATGAAGTTTAAAATAGTAAAAGAAACGAAATGTTTAAATCATCAATCACAAAGTTAATTATAGATGTCGTGGCTCTCTTTTTTCATGGCAGTTCATTGATCCTGTGGATATGCTAGCCTACTCAGTAGCTCAGCCAGCTATAACTAGCTATTGAACTCTAGCCTACTTTAACCTACTCACTCTAGCTGAAAATCCCTACCATTGGAAATGATTGTGCTACAGTATAATTAGCACCTATCTCAGCAGATGTTGTGCCATATTTCTGAATCTTAATTTGTAACTTATTCTTTCTAAAACCACTAGAGGACACTATTTAAAAGGATATTTTCAAAAATGTCTTATGGGGGACCATGCCCCCAAACCCCCCTAGTTTTGCTGGGTCACAGGAAAAAAAGTGGGAACCTAAATTCACCCCTGCACAAGACTTAGAAAAAAACACAAGGATGGTGACTGGAGACTTGGAGACTTGGAGACTCCAGATCAGAAAACTAGAAACTAGAAACCAGAAAACAAAACAAAGACACAGCGAAGAACAAGACAAAAAGCCAGGTATTAAAACTTGAGCTAATTGGTCACCTGACTCACTGATGAGCAGTTGACAACAGAAAATGGTGGGAAAGCAAGGACAGGAAGTAAACGAAGGCACATGCACACACAACAGGCACAGAGTGTTTTCCTTGACAGCCTCTAGAGGCCAGAAGGTCCCAAATCATGACACATGGGGGCAAGTCGATATGAGCTGGGGATGTGCTTATGCCACCTAAGAGCTGTAAGAGCTGAGGCTAGATCAAGTCTTGTCAGAAAAACAATGGCTGTAAAAGTGGGTTAATTCCGACCCTAATTCTAATTGCATGTTGAATGTCATTAGGTGATTTGGAGGTAGAACTATGGGTTGGTCAATTTCTAAGCCATATTTTAATACAAGGTCAATGATGTGGTTGTGGCAATGAGTTGGAGTGTTTCCATGTTGGGGGAAACTAGAGTCTATTAGTGATTGGAATGGAGTTGTAAGGCTACTATTTCCATTGTCCAGGTGGATATTAAAATCTCTCACTATGAGGATTTTATCCGAGTTTATAACCAAGGTGGGTGGGTCAGAGAACTCAAATAAAAATGCAATGTAGGAGCCAAGTGGTCTATATAGAGGCACAAGAGTGACTGAATGGGTGGTTTTCCAGTTTCCAGTTCCAGTTCCAGAAAATTGTTGCTACTCCACCTCCACGTCCAATAGTGTGGGGCATGTGGTCATTTTGTTGTTGTTGTTGTTGTTGTTGTTGTTGTTCAAGCACACACAGGGTGTTTATGATTGCCTGATTGGCTTAATCGTGCAAAGAGATGGGATGCAGAAAGAATGGCCCTTGTAAGAATACTTTAAATGACATGACAAGAAAAGCAAATACATTCAAATCCTGGACATTATGGGAAATTTGGAAATCCCTGTCAGACACATTTTTTATATAATATATATATATAATCTGTCATTTGTTGGAAAAAGGTTAGCGGTCCTCTACTACTGTTGTGAAATCATACTTTGCAGTTTCTTGTTTATTATATGAAACTGTCACCATATAGCAATATTGACTTCACATGTTAAACCATTCATTTGAATGTTTAATATTTGGATATTTCTATCATCACATCTTCGTCACGGTGTGCACTCAACTTCTGCTTTATTTGTTTTATAAACATAGGTGTAAATCTTTGGAATATTGTCTGGTTTCATCACTCATGGTGGAATGCTGGTTTTGAATATCTGCATGGCTGTGATCCTTCTAGGGCAGGGGTTTTCAACTGGTTTTGTCCCAGGGACCACCATTCTGACCAGAAAGTAATCCGCGGCCCACTGATGTGCCAGTGATTCCCAAAACATTTTACAGTCCCGTACCTTTCTTTTTCATGTTTGTAACCGCCGCCGCCACGCACCCTCCCCCCGCACACATATTCTGCCTATGATACTTGTCAGTGTAATTAAGTATGTCGACGGGCCCAGGTATATTTATAAAAATAAAAAAGTCAATAGTGAACTGATCAACATAGGCTCATGGGCCACGGACCCCTGGTTGAAAACCCCTGTTCTAGGGGCTTCTGATTATTACACTTCCTGTAGCTGCGCCAGTAGACCAACCTGTTAACACAATTACATTACACATCATTGAATGGTCACTTCTTTAAGACCTACATGGTCACTTTACACTTCTTGCAAACACATGTAAAAATGTATGCTTGCAACTACACGGGGGGAAAACAACCATAAATCTTGAGCTGAGTTGACCAGATGTCCACAGAGAGACTGTTAACATACCTGTGTGTTCTGTGCTCAAAACAGGTGGCGCAAAGTGTACTGGAGTCAGGACCACTGACCCCAGTTTACTTGAAGAGAAGAATGTGCATCCTCAGCCCGTTCAACTGTGGACGCCTCGTTCCTGGAATGGACTCAGGACTTTGTGTGGTGCATTGATTGCAAACTATTTACACCAGATACATCTCCATTTTATTGTAATAACTTAAAAATACAGAAATGAGTCCAACTGTTACTTAATAAAAACGAAAAGCAAAAAAAACTTTCTTTACTTTCTCATGACCTGATCATTTATTCAAACGTTGACATCATATGTACCTTGATGTCACTATCCAAGCTCACACATTATTATTTTCAAACATTACATTCACCGTCGAAGAAAATAAATTAAATTAATTAAATAATCAAACAATCAACATACACATAACAAATAGTACTCAAAACTTTCAGTAGAGTACCAATTTGAGCACAGTAACTATTAATGTCAGTGTTTTTCCCAGCATCGTCCTTCAAACTTACATGATCCCATAAAACATCTTACTTTACAAAAAATACATAACAACATTTTACAAAAGGTAGACAGTCTAATGACAGTCACTCACTGCCACGCTCGGCATGCAGCCAATCCCCTCCTCAGCAGGGAGGTCCGCCCTTCTTAAAGTCCTGCCAGTACTGCAGCAGCTGGTTGGCATTGCCCAGGATTGTGGTTATGACCTTGACGTAGTCACAGCGCTTGAAGGGCCCAGATGCGTAGGCTTTGAACTGCGAGGGGTCAGGGGGCGTGGAGGGGTCTATCCCCAGGTGTTTCAGGCACATGCCTATGTAAGCATCCTCGATGTTAAAGGGCTTGATGTCCTTGGAGACCTGCACCAGCTTCTCCGGGAGGTCGTTGGAGAAGAGGTAGCCCATCCCCAGCAGGTAGGTGGGATAAGTGGACTCGGGGTACAGTGTCTCGGGGACATACCATTTGGATTGGGGGCTGCGGACAACTGGCCTGTCCCACATCACCATGCCCGTGATGTAGTTCTGTTTGGGCGTTTGAGGCATCAGCAGCAGCTTCATGAGGTTCTCCATGTTGAGGAACATGTCCGAGTCGATCTTCATGGCGTAGGACGCGCCAGGGCAGTAGCTGGCCAGCCAGTCCATGATCACCATGGTCTTGATGGTCAGATTGAGGTAGGAGTCGATGAAGTCACTCTGCAGGATGTCGCGGTGCCTCTCGCTCTCGATGCGCACCTTCTCCTGCAGGACCGCGTCCGAGTGCAGCGCCCCCAAGACGAAGAGGGTGGTGACCACCTTGCCTTGCACCAGGGTCTCGTTCCCCCACGTGCTCCGGATCACCTCTCTGGCCCTCGCATTGCCAGGGTGGACTGGAACCATGAGAACCAGGAACGGCCTCTGCCTCTGGCACACGTCAGGCTCGTTCAGGGTGAAGTTGTACTGGCCTGGGAAGGCCTCATGGTACAGCCTGGCACCCTCAGGAGAGCTTGCAGTCGGGGTACTAGCAGTGGCAGAAGGGCTTTTCATAGTCACAGCAGAGGGTGGTCTTGTTGGTGTTGTACTCACGATGATGGTTGTGACAGTGGTGTAAGCAGGAGTTATGGTAATACTGGCACCTGTCGTGGGCATTAACTTTGTAGTGCTACTGATTCTTTGAGTTCTGTGGGGTTGGGGGTAGGTTCTGTGGGGTGGAGGTTTAAAGGTTAGTCTATCTTTCCACCGCACCTGGTTCATGATGCCTAAAGGTAAGTCGTCAGTCACATAGGTGGCAGCCAAAACGCACAATGTCACGGCAAGCAGTACTTTGAAGCAGCCCCATCCATAATATATTTCACCTGCAAGGGAAAAGAAAGAGAATACATACCGTCATGTTAATGGAAAGCGTTTTTGAATCAATTTACTTAACAGTCCGAGTCTGAGTCACTGAGTCAGTCAAAGTAATGAACAGCTATGCAACTTCACGCCCAGCTCTTGGATACTGTACAGCTCTTTGATACTGTACAACTCTTGGATACTGTACAAAGAGCTATATCTCTAATAATCCCTTATCACGAGCCCTCTTATCATAGTCAGATTGACCTGACCTAAAATTGAAGATACACTCTAGCCATTTAAAGGCACAGTCTAATCCATTCTAATCCAATACACTTTTTTATCAAATTCAGCATATTGATCCTCACAGTCCTCTAGCTGTCCGTTCAGTGTGTGCACTCAAAACAACCCCCGGGAGTCCTGGCACTGTAAATGGGAAAAAAACCGAGCCAGTCCAGTCAATAAACACATTGCTTCAGGAGCACAGAAGGGAGGGGTGTAATTTTTATGAATGTTGAGCTCAAATAATTACAACCTTTCACCAGAATCACGGACTCCATCTTTAGGTCGACTACTCCAGCATGTTACCTTTTTAATATTCACATATTGACACATTTTTCAGCAGTTTGTTTCCTTTTAAGAACAGTATTTTTGTTTTATGTTGGCTTACAGTACCTTCACACAGTAATAATAACTTATTATGACGGAACGCACGACAGTTAAAGGGATCGTATGTTGACCCACTTGCACTGAATAGAGTTTAACCACAGATGATGGAGGCAAGCTCAGTGAGATATGTAATAATGCTGTGTTTGTGTGTGTGTGTGTGTGTGTGTGTGTGTGTGTGTGTGTGTGTGTGTGTGTGTGTGTGTGTGTGTGAGAGAGTATGTGTGTGTGTGTGTGTGTTTGTGAGTCTGTGTATGTGTGACTGAGTTTCTCTCTCTCTCTCTCGCTCTGTGAGGTTCATGCACATACATTGATGCATATTAAATGTGTGATTACTGCCCAATCCATTTACACCCATTATTTATTCATCCCATCTCATAAAACAGCCTGAGGATCCAGAGTGCCGTTCGCATCCAGTGTAAACTCTTAGTATATCTAAGAATACTTGGATACTATACACCTTCCACTCTAAGGCAGGGAATACATAACTCAGTATTCCCTGCCTACCATCTCCTCAAAGAAACCTATATTCCAGTTATATATGTGCCAGGACTGGAAGTGTTATGTGTGTTTGTGTTCGCCACAGTAGAAGAAGAGCTCCTGGTCTTAGTGTGTGTTTTATGTGTGTTTGTGTTCTTCACAGTAGAAAAAGAGCTCATGGTCACTGAGAGCTGGAGCAGGAGCTGGGATGGGCCTCGCAACGCAAACCTGTTCAGGAGGCCACCTCTCACGCAGATCCACCGCACAGCTAAAAGCCCACAACAAAAGGACTTTATGCGGCCCTATTCATCTCGTTTCCTAGTCTTTACGATGACATTGCAACCCAAATGGACAAACCCCTCTCGTATTCTCGTGTTCTTCGAGCTCCGGTGCAACAACAATGCGCCGAGCCTGATGAAAGCTGCCATCAATGAGCCTGAACCTGTGCCTGTGTTCGTGAGTGGAGTGCTCCCTGTTTGTTTGAGACAGTGTGTGTGTGTGTGTGTGTGTGTGTGTGTGTGTGTGTGTGTGTTCGTGAGTGGAGTGCTCCCTGTTTGTTTGAGACAGTGTGTGTGTGTGTGTGTGAGTGGAGTGCTCCCTGCTTGTTTGAGACAGTGTGTGTGTGTGTGTGTGTGTGTGTGTGTGTGTGTGAGTGGAGTGCTTCCTGTTTGTTTGAGACAGTGTGTGTGTGTGTGTGAGTGTGTGAGAGTGGAGTGCTTCCTGTTTGTTTGAGACAGTGTGTGTGTGTGTGTGTGTGAGAGAGTGGAGTGCTTCCTGTTTGTTTGAGACAGTGTGTGTGTGTGTGTGAGAGTGGAGTGCTTCCTGTTTGTTTGAGACAGTGTGTGTGTGTGTGTGTGTGTGTGTGTGGAGTGCTCCCTGTTTGTTTGAGACAGTGTGTGTGTGTGTGTGTGTGTGTGTGTGTGTGTGTGTGTGTGTGTGTGTGTGTGTGTGTGTGTGTCAGCCTATTAGAACAGTATAGGTTTCAGGGCTCTACGCTAAGGTTTTCCCCAAGGAGTACATGTGCTCCTAAATGAAAAAATTTAGGAGCACACAAAGAAATTTAGGAGCACAGCGATTTTTTTTAATGCGGAAGTAAAGCATGTCATTTGCGACCTATAGTTCCAAACATTGTATTTTCCAACGTTCAACCCCATTCATGTTCAGTGTTTCCGAAGCAAGTTAGCTGGTAAATTGATCAAATTACTGCATTTGTTCATATTTCAACACTTTAGTGGACCTCTTATCAATTGTTATTAGTAGTATTTTATATAGCCAGCTTTACCTAAAGTTTATTGTAAGATATAGTTTGTTAGATTCTAAATGCAGTTAGAGTTAGACTGTAGGTCTAGTATCTAATGTAAGCAACACTTTTACTGTAGCTAGCTAGAGAGCATGTGTACCATAACCAGTAGTCCGTTGGTTTATAGTCTGTCAAATTAGTTCTAGTTATTGGTGTTTGTTGGCATACAAAGTTAGTCTTCTCTTATTAGCCTAGTTAGTACATCTGATTAGAGCTAGCAACAATGAATTGTAGATTAAGGGGTCCCCTATCTCAGTGTTAATTTTGGCAGCTATTTTAGATTTAGTCTTAAGACGAAAATGCATACTAGTTTTAGTCACATTTAGTCATTTTTATCCTTCTTAGTTTTAGTCTAGTTTTCGTCAACGAAAACTGATTACATTTTAGTCTAGTTTTAGTCACATTTAAAAGTCCATATTATAGCCACATTAAACTCCTTTCCTTCCCAGGCCCAGGGACCCCCTGTGTTGTGTCTACAAGTGCATAATAGTCAAGCTTGCAGTACTTAAATTGTGGATGCAATTAGTCTCTAAGAGACAGATCTCTTAGTATATGCCTACAGCTGAATTCCAATTAATTCAATGTAAATAATCATTTTAAGGCAATACTTAATTAACAGAATTATCATTCAAATATAAGAGAATATCAAGTCTAGATTTTCAAATGATGTGATGGCACATTACAACTACTATGCCTACCTGGCCTTAGAGTTAAATCAACCACATATCCTCCATTTGAATTGCTGTGCAATTTGATAACCAACAGATTTAGCTAGACGGATAGTTTTGACAGTTGAAAGTGGTGCCAATGATAATAACAACTGCCCAAATAGACAAGGATATTTAAACCAATCACATATTAATTTATTTTTTCTTGATTAATGTCATGCGTGGCCTGCCCTATAGTCTATTCTGCAATGAGTTTACTAGCTAGCATAACTTAGCTAGGATATGCTACCTCATAGTTAGCTAAAGTTAGCTAGCTAAAAGTTCGCCAAGGCTAACGGAAGGCTTAAATCGAAAATTACTAGCTAGCTATCCAAGCTGACACAACCTATACACTCGACTGCCCCTTTGAAGTTAACTTAACGTTGGCTAATACATTCTAATAACTAGTTATCATTGACAGTTACTAGCTAAGTTACCAAACTCCTTTCTCTTTCTTTTTTCTAAATTGAGCAGTTGCTGGTGTGAGCTACAGTATGGGAGCTAGCAAAGCCATTTCTAGCTCTGCTTCACAATATTGCTGCCTAGTGTTATAAGTTAATGTAATGTTAATAAAGTATCAGACATAAACAGAATACAACACACCAGTAACCAATTGATATTATGTGTTAATATACCGAAAATGTCAGTAAATCGAGGTGGTGCTGCTGTCTGTCCCGTGAAAGACCATTCAAACAGGTTGCCAGCAGTGGGTTTTTTGCGAGCTACTTATACCAAGTGATCACATGTCGGAGAGATCGTCGTAACCCTCTTTTTATATGGCTCTGGCCCATTGGTTGCGAATCGTCGCTCTCATTTGCATGAAGTTAAGCGTGTCATCATGCTATGTTCACATCGTGCAGTCGCGACCCCGTCACTTGTTTCCATATGAAATCTATGGTGCTTCACTTCCTCGCGCCGTTGTTCCGTGTATTGACAGCAGCCCGTCACTCGCGCACTGTGCTCGTGAATTATTTTTCAAGTTCGCACATACCTATTTTTAGGCGCAAATGCGAGTGAAATACTCGCACTGTAGAGCCCTGGGTTTAGTTGTTTGCAAATATTGTGTGATGTGACTTTTTGATTGCTGTGCTCATAAAAATGTATTGATTGCTGTGATCTCATATTCACTGTTGGTATTGCTGTGATCTACGTGCACCGTGTGAAATTTTATTGCATAGACTATTCCCTGCACAGACTTCCTATGAGGGCTAGCAAATTACTTTCACCTGGACTAATTACCTGGACAATTACCTACCGACCTATCTGCGGGAGCGAGGGGCAAAGGGGATGCTATAAGAAGAGGGAGCTGAGAACACACTGGGTGCCCGGCGGGGACCAGGAGACGGGCCAACCGAACGGACGAACGAACAACTGAACGAACGAACGAACGGACGAACGAACGAACGGACGAACGGACGAACGGACGAACGGACGGACGAACCGAAGAACGGAAGAACGGAAGAAAGGAAGAAACGGGCTGCCACGGAGAGAAGCAGCGGAGCACACGCCATCGTACCGGAGAACTCCGGGTTGTTGACTGATCAAAGCTCATACTCCCTGAGCTAAGGGACGTAAGCCTTCTTTTATCGTTGTATGTTCCATTTTATACTATGTACATGGCCTGCGGAGTGTTGCCTGTTTACCCGAGGACTGCTGGTTCCGGAATGGAAGAAACTCCACTGACGCACCGTCGAAACAAGAGAAGCCGCCGACGTGAAGACCCAACATTCACAATACCCAACATAAAGGGAAGTAGATTTACCATCCTGAACTGTACCCTGTGTTGTGGTGTTTTGTATATTGGACCCGACTACTTGGTGATCAGCACTTTTTCTGTAGTGAACGTGCCTGCCAGGTCGGGAGGGCCGCAACTGACGTCACTGGGGATCCCCAGGGAATCCCAACGACGCGAGGGTGCATCAGCCACGACATGACATCGACCTCGCTTCATTGAACGGATCACGGCCCGGATTGACTACAATTGGTCCACTGCCAACCGATGCCTGGTGACCGGACTATCTGGTGGAGATGGCTTGGAGTTGAAGATGCTTTTAACCCTTAAATTATAGTTTATACAAAATAAAGTATTTATATTTACACACTGGTGGTGCTTCTGTGTCCTGGGCATTCCGAAAATCTAAGGAGGCGGCCATACGGCTGACGTGTGTGTGTGTGTGTGTGTGTGTGTGTGTGTGTGTGTGTGTGTGTGTGTGTGTGTGTGTGTGTGTGTGGAGTGCTCCCTGTTTGTTTGAGACAGTGTGTGTGTGTGTGTGTGAGTGTGAGTGGAGTGATCCCTGTTTGTTTGAGACAGTGTGTGTGTGTGTGTGTGAGGAGTGCTCCCTGCTTGTTTGAGACAGTGTGTGTGTGTGTGTGAGTGGAGTGCTCCCTGTTTGTTTGAGACAGTGTGTGTGTGTGTGTGTGTGTGTGTGAGTGGAGTGCTCCCTGCTTGTTTGAGACAGTGTGTGTGTGTGTGAGTGGAGTGCTCCCTGCTTGTTTGAGACAGTGTGTGTGTGTGTGTGGAGTGCTCTGTGTGTGTGTGTGTGTGTGTGTGTGTGTGTGTGGAGTGCTCCCTGTTTGTTTGAGACAGTGTGTGTGTGTGTGTGTGTGAGAGTGGAGTGCTTCCTGTTTGTTTGAGACAGTGTGTGTGTGTGTGTGTGTGTGAGTGGAGTGCTCCCTGTTTGTTTGAGACAGTGTGTGTGTGTGTGTGTGTGTGAGAGTGGAGTGCTTCCTGTTTGTTTGAGACAGTGTGTGTGTGTGTGTGTGTGTGGAGTGCTCCCTGTTTGTTTGAGACAGTGTGTGTGTGTGTGTGAGTGGAGTGTGAGTGTGTGTGTGTGTGTGTGTGTGTGTGAGTGGAGTGCTCCCTGTTTGTTTGAGACAGTGTGTGTGTGTGTGCTGTGGCATCTGCTTTTCGTTCGTTTACGTTGCTCTTAGCTTCAAATGTGGCTCTGAAGCCTCACCATGCAATTAGCCCTCAGGGATCTGTCCTCTCCGTGTCTCTCTCTCTCACGCCCTCTCTCCCTCTGCCTGTCATTCCTCCAGACTCTCTAGACCCCATTTCAGCTTCACGCTGTGACTGTCATACTGTGCCTACTTTTTTGGACTGGATTGGGTGCGCTTTATCGCACCCCTGATTCATTGGGGTGAAATTCATTGTCAAACATTATGGTTTATGCTGTTAATGCTGTCACATTTAATTCGACTTAAAAGGTCAACAGAACTTCACTGTCAACAGCATGTCACCTGGTGGTGGTTAGACTGGCTATATCATGTGTTTAGTGTACTTGTAAAATACTGATTGTATTGGGGTGAAATTCATTGCCAGACATTATTAGTGCATTTGTAAAATACTGATTGTAAGAGTGGCATCTCCAGCTATGGGACACACGTGTAATACTGAAGACTTAGGGAATACTGAAGCACTGAACCCAATTAAAGGCACAATAAATAGTTTTTGTCCAATTAAGGGAACATTTGCTTTTGGTAAAATGCTTTTGGACTTGATGGTGTCCCTCTGAGGGCATAATGAGCTGTCCTTCAGGTGTATGTCATTACTGTAGGTGCCCAAGTATCTTTTCTCAACAAAAAACTCAGATTTGCATAGATTTGCATAGAACCGTTTGCATAGAACTTGTGTAGAAGCACAGAGACAAGAAATAATCAGTTGATGAATCATATTAAACAGTAGTGTAAATAAATAATTACTTTGTTTTGTCGTGCTAATAAAGGCTTAGAGACAATTCTTTAAACATTCTTAAACAAACCAACATTTTTTGAGCCTGCCAAAGCCAGCCTTGTTGACCTTTTTTAACCAACCAAAATGAGATTTAATGGAATATTCATCATGTTGAGTCAAACAAAGGTGTTTAACCTGAAGGTGCACTTTACTTTATCATCAGTTTCAGTTAACTGTATTTTAATCCAAATGCAGCATCCCCTTAGGCCTCTCTCTCTCTCTCTCACAATGTGACAATAACGATAGTTACAGTCTTTACACTGTTGATCTGCTCTCTGAACTCTGCTCTTAAATAGCATTAATAGTGAACCTAACTTTGACTCTTGCTTCTGAAAAGTATCAATGTGTCATTGCTCTTCGTTAATCAATATATTACACTGCACTTAATGTATAGTTACCAGGGTCTATGGGATATATTTTATGGGCCAAAATTCCAAATTTCCATCAGGTAAGAAATACGGCAGGAGAGAGAGCACTCACCTTTCCTAGCCATCGCTGCTGAAATCCTGGCATCTGTACTCCATGCAGTCCAGCTCCTGACTACTGTGACACCCGACCTGCCGGTGAGTTTGGTTAGGTCTCAGGTGTGGCCTGTGGCCACAGACGGAGACGGAGGGAGTAAGAGGGGAGGGGCCTTCTGACAGGAGATGGAATCAGACCAGGTAAGGAGGGGGTTGGGGGCTTGCAGGGCCAACTTTCAGTAGGAAAATAAACAGCTGACAAATGCAGAATTAAGTAAATGTTAGAACATTGAACAGTATACCTGATGCCGAGAGGATCTTCTGCAATAACTCCGGATAGGTAAGGCTAAAGACTTCGGCTTGGTGGAGGTGGAATTTGTAAGGTGATATGGTGATATGGTGTTATGAGCATAGCAGTGACAATTCTCAACTTACCCAGTGCCCAATTTCCTGTTCAACCGGAATATCATACTAAGAAAGCTGCTCAAGATAATAATAATAGATTATTAAAGGGTGTGAAGGAATTTGTGAAACCAAACCAAAGCACACACCCAACAACTGTAGTGTTTGTCAAATGTTGTTTTATTAACACCATCAGTGTCATTCTTTTTATTCTGACATCAATGCCATTGTCGTAACCATTGATAACAAAGCTGACTCACAAATGGCTTGAAAAGGAACAGGAAGGGTTGTATTTGTATGGGCTTTTATACTTGCCACCTTCATTGAGAGGGGTATTTAAGTGCATCTACCATGAGCCTGATTGTTCAAGAGCAGTTTTATAGAGACAAAACGGTATCATTTCTAGAAGATGAATTACACTTAGTGCTACCTTTCACCTTTGGTCCCATCTCACAAAGTGTAAAAAATCTCTCTTTTGCACTCTCTCACTTTCTCTCTATGAAGAGGAGTATGTCAAATCATATTTTAAGATGGTGCACAACACTGTAAGATCAACAGGTGATCAGAGCCACAAACATTAGGTCAGTAAACCATCAGCATTAATCTTAGCCATAATCAGAATATTAAATAATCTCCAGTCAAAATAGATCAGCATTCTTTGAATAGTTCACCTTGATAATTACTAGCCACTACATTTTGACTGGCTCTAGGCAAACTTTGTTTGAGACACGTTGCCAAAATGTCACCATCTTAAAAAATAAAAACGTATTCATTCATGTGTTTGTAGAGTTTTTTTTTCTTCTATTTATAGCACCCCTCAGTGGTGAAAATTAGATTGAAAAGTAGTAATTTTCTTTCAGAAATTTCAAAATGGCAGATTTTTCTTCAAGCAGGTCTTAAATATGGAGATGGCTATGATAGTGTACAAATAAATCTACACATCCAACCCTTCAGACAGGAAAATCTCAAGGGTGTTTTTATTCCAAAATGTGCCATATGTAAATGCTGTCTTGCTCTAGATCACATGAAAAATAGTTCCTGGTCTTTCTACTCATATTGTGTCTTGAATTTCAAGTTTGTTTGAACTGTGTCTAGAATTACATGTTTCTTTTTGGTATGGCAACTAGAATTACTGGTCTATGTTAGACTGGAAGTATTTTTCTTGTTTGAACCAACCAAAAGCAGCTCAACCACAGCTGAGACAGAACAACTCCCGATCTTTTGGTTTCACAGATGTGCATTCCATTGATTGTCTGTACTGTAAAACTCAACTGTCTCAGCTTCAGGTGAAACACGTATTTTTCTTTCTTTTTTTGTTTTTGTTTTTTAACACTCTGTGGTGTGGGATCAATTGTGGAACACTGTGGATTGAACTGCACTCCTATTTCTTAAGTGTCTTTTCTATAGACCCTCCAGTCTGATTCAGGTGCAAAATAAAATCATTAGATCCAGAACAGAGGAAGAAGACATCACTTCTCTTTTAAGGGTTACAAAATACATCCTTTACAACAGGAGAGTCCTCTCACGAGGGATTAATTGCACACATTTTAACTTTCATGGATCCCTCACTCTTGTCCGTAAAACAAAGACTTGGGGAAAATATACATTTAGACAGATCACTCTCCATAAATGCTTATCTCATACACTGTATGCTGTCTACTTTCACCTAAATAGAAGGCACTTCGGACCATTAAAATACTGATACTTAAATATCTGTATGTGCAAATAAAAAAAAAAACAGCTAAATGGTTAAAAAAAAAAAAAAAAAAAAAAAACACACACACACACACACACACACACACACACACACACAAAATGCACAGCTGCTGATTTCAAATAGGAGAAATCTATTATTACCGTAAGTGAATGCTTATCTGTTAATGTTTACATGTGTCAGGGAGTGGACCGTGACCAGGCCCGTGTCAATGGAAGCACAGAGCAGCAAGACAAATAAAAAAAGTAAATACAATCAACATTAAAAATGTTTCGTCATCACAGAAATATAATAGAATGAACTCTGTCGGCTGATTGGCTGACAGACTCTATTCTAATGAAACAATGCACAGCCACAATGGTGCCAAAAGAGAGGTGTGGACTTGGGAGTCCTTATCTTGACAGCTAGCATAGCCTGCATACTGCATTAAGTGAAATACTGCATAATCAATGACGCTCAATGTAACAGGGATGGGAATAATTTGTTTGCTTTCCTTAATAAAATCCGGGGAATACCGCACCCTGAAAGCCTAATGATGATGGGTGAACAAAGGTGTCTGTGTACAGAGTTTGAGATGAACACGCAAAATACCGGAATAGGTGGGCGACAGACTCCACCCCGCTTGAGGAGATTTGGGAGGGAGGACCCCGAAACGGACCACTGACGTAAACCACCTGTTAAACATGGCTCACGTCCAACAATAGTCTATCAGTTCTGAAGCCCCGTGGGCCGTATCCACCTAGATCTCTGGACATAGCCGAAGAATGAAAACGGACCATTACGGACAAATCTAGAGATGAGCGGGAGCGGTATTATCACCACTCTTACCTTCTCTTTAATTATTATCTGTCAGTACGTGTTACCTAGAAGACCTTTAGTAGATCTAGCATCTTTCATGGAAGCCATGTACTTTCACTCACATTTGTGTAGGAGTAGTAACATGGTCCAAGTCCTGCAGCGGTAGATAGGCCTATATTCTACTGGTCCCCTTTGTTACACTGCTAGTAATATGAATAGTATGTCTTCTCTCAGTTTACATTTTACTTTTTATTTTTCACAGATGTATCATGCTAAGCTAACGTTTGTTAAGTATGTGCAATAAGCAGCAATGCGATGATTGTCCACGAAGAGCTTTTTTTTTTAGGCTTGTCTGAGTGCAAGAGAGAAATTGCTCTGCGGTCAGGTCGACTTCTACCTCTTGCGAAGAGGGCAACTGAAGCGGTAGGTTAAGTTATTGTCACAGACGAAAAAGCAAAGCATTTAACTCGGCTTCAAAACTTAAAGCTCATGGTCCGTTGTTGCTGTCTGCGCAGCCTGTCAGAACTGTATCGGTTGCACCACACTATTGCATGGGGTTTGTCTTCTTAGAAATCACATACAAATATCATTTTCATACAAAGACTCAGAAGCCCCAACAATGTAATTCATATAAAAGAACATTTGAGATATGAGACGTTGAGGTGTTGCCTTTCGTCAGAAAAAAAACCTTTTAAAACAAACAAAAAAAACGTATCTTTGTTGTTTGCTATGTCATGACGTAGAGATCCTGTAAAACTGAAAAAAGAAAAAAAAAACGCTTTCTGAACGGCATAAAGTGCAAAAGAATGCATCGACAGACAGCCTAAGGGGGCTGTTGAGTTGCTGGACTGTCAGGTTGATTGCCTCCCAGAAGCACACTGAAATTTGCGGACCCCTCAGAAGCCACAGTTAGAGTTCTGTATATTTGGAAATACGTCTGTATTCTGTCGCTAGTTTATTAATTACCTTGCGGTCCCTTACAATGCTTTTTTTTTTTGCGTTCCCTTGTGTTACTGTTGCATCCCCTCACTGTGAGGAATGCAAGAACAATGGTATTGCCACAGAATGGAAAAGTATTGGGAGGGAAAAGCAAAATTCGTTGCAAGGAAAGGCGAAGGTGTGTCAGAGTGATTAGAAGAAATAAAAAAACCTTTGTCCCATGATGGCCTATCAGGGTCTCTGTCGAAGTTCCATTGTAGACAAACAGTGTGACGTGTTGTAGCCCTCTCTCAGAACACAAGTTAGACAGAGCATATAATGATTGGCATCACTGTCGTCAACCTGCATGACAGTGTAAGCCTCATGACAGATGGCTTACAGTGAGTCACACGTCCAGTCACCCCTCTGGAACAGGCTTATTGCCCACATGAGCTTTCTCTTTAGTTTTTAGATGCTCGTCCCTGGCAAGTCGACGCCAGAGGAAGCAACGCGTCGTTGGTTAAGACATGCTTATTACATAGGCCTCAGGTAGGAATGTTCAAGTAAACTGTCCCATAGCTTCCAAATCTCATTTCAAACTGTAGGGAATGAATAGGGTTATTTTGTTATAGCTTTCATTGAGAAGTAAAAAAAAAAAAAAAAAAAAAATTATATCTATGAACCGTTGTAGGAATAGCGGAGAATTCATCCCCTCCCGAAAATTTCTCAACACACTCACACACGCTTTCTTTCTCTCCTTCTCGCTCACACACAACCACACAGACACGCACGCACACACTCACACACAGCACCCTTTCCCGAAGGGCCCCGTTGCTTAGCTGACAACAGCAGGCCTCAGCACCACCATCCCGGGTGGAATGACAACCCAGGACATGGGGTCGCGTCCAAAGCCTCCCTCTTCCTCTTCCCCGTCATCTTCCTCCATCCTCTCTTCCTCGTCATCTTCCTCCTCCCTGGCCCTCTTCCGGCCCCTGGCTCCCCTGGCCAGGAGGGGCCCCAGCCCCAGAGAAGCCCCCGGGAACAGAGGGGAGAGCAGGTGCCCGCCGTGGGACAGGCCGGGGTGAGAGGTCATCCGGCTCCCCAGCGCGCTGAGATCCAGAGGGCCCATGTTGGACAGGGGCAGAGAGGCCCCCCCTAGGCCGTGCAGGCCGTGGCCCCCGAGCAGGGCGGCGGCGGCGGCCGCAGCAGCAGCCCCCGGAAGGACGATGTGGGCCCCGGTGACGTAGGGCAGCTCGGGTGGAGGGGTGGAGTCCCCCTTGGGCCTGATGCACCCTGAGGAGGCCACCAGGCGGCCGGCCTTGAGGAGGGCCTCCATTCCGGGCGAGGGGCTCTGCTCCTGGGCCACGAAGTGGCCGTGGGCCTTGATGTGCTTGCGCAGGGAGCTGGGGTCGGTGTAGCGCTTCAGGCAGCCCACCATCTTGCAGAAGTAGGGCTTGTCCACGTAGTGCGTGCGCGTGTGCTTGAAGCGGTCGCTGGAGTTGGAGTAGCGCTTGTTGCAGCCCTCGTAGGGACAGATGTAGGGCTTCTCGCCTGGGGGAGAGACAGAGAGAGTGGTGTGTGACGGTATGTGACTGGATGTGTTTGTGTGTTTGGATGCACTCAACAGTGTACAGCTATGTGTGTGTGGTTGTGAGTTCATCCATACTCTCATATGTGTGTGGGTGTGTATATGTTGTTATGTCCCCATTAGTGTATGGTTGGATATGTGTGTGTGTGTGATGGTAAGTGGGGCTATCCTACCTCTGTCAGCGGCTGTGTGTGTGTGTGTGTGTGTGTGTGTGTGTGTGTGTGTGTGTGTGTGTGTGTGTGTGTATGTGTATGTGTGTGTGTGTGTATGGTTTTCCTACCTGTGTGTGAGCGGTTGTGTATTTTCAGGTTCTCCAGGCGTGAGAAGCTCTTGTTGCAGGTGGGGCAGTGGTGAGGCTTCTCGTTGGTGTGGGTGCGAACATGGATCAGCATTTTATACCTGAGTGACATCACACACAACAACGGATCAGTTTAGACACTGTTGTTGTTGTTGTTGGACTCAAGCAGATACAAAAGATACACCCAAAATTGCATACCCTACCATAAAAAAGAATGTATTATCATTATCATTATCATTATTATAATTATTATTATTATCGTTATTGTTATTATTATAATTATAATTATTAATGTTGCTTTGGATACAAAGTGTCTATTAAGTACATGAACTTAGATTTACAAGTCAAAATAAATAAAGTCAAAATAAATACAGTTCCTATATTTTCTGTTACCAGTTTCTCTTAGAGGTAGGGCTAATGACCCAAACAAGTACAAAAAAATATTTTTAAATGTTTTGTTAGTTACTTTTCAATACTGAATTTGACCCTGACCTCTGTCTTGTGTTATTAGTAGTCAAATATGATATATGAACATTCCGTATAAAACCTCACCTGGCATTAAAGCCACGCCCCCTGCGTGCACACCCCTCCCAGTGGCAACAGTACCCAGAATCCTTCTCAGGCTTCACATGAAAGTCATTAACGTGGTCCACCAAGTCCTGCAGCGAGTCGAACAGCAGGCGGCACTAGAGAGCAGGCGGAGAGACGGAGAGAACAACAGGAGGAGAGGAGAGGAGGGCGAGAGAAGGAGGGGCAGAGAAGAAAATGATGAACAATTTAGGTAGGTTTCCACATTTTGGTATAGCGGTGCGATTTGGAAATGTACTTTTTGGAAAATCTTATTTATTATCTTATCCCTGCATGACTACCAAGAACCAATTAAAGAATTAGTAAATATTTGTATCTCTGATGCATATGAGATCTACTTAGTCTAATTTTTAAGGAATGGGTTGCTGGTAATTATAAACGTAATGAGTAGAAGTACCCCCAGAGGATCAACAAAGAGATGTGGAAATATTCTGTGTTTTATCCACTGCAGTATTAAAACACTGAAGTCATTGAAACACTGAAGTCAAGTATTTTTTATTTAACATGCATACAGGCACTCCCTAAGTTAAAGCTGTTAACAGTTAGTGTTGGTGTTTTGTGCTGCTTCAACCACAAGAGGGCGCCTGGGTGTTCCAAATAACCAGAGGTTTGTGACCTGGAGTGTGAAGGTCTGAGGCCTTATTGGAATTGTCGGACTAGTTGGGCTAATGTTAAAAAAATAGGCCCAGTTGCTTGTTTTGTACTCATTTTACTGATCAGAACGCAGAAAAGTAAGTATGACAGAGGAAACATTCACTATTTAAAGTGGCAAATGTGTTGTAAGCTTTCTTGCTATTTCCTTCTGAACATTGTTTTTTTTTTTTTTTTAAATCTCGACATATGATTTCAAATCTTTCCATAAAAATGGGCCAGACCAGAGGCCTTGTGTCACCCTTGAGATGGTGCAATGGTGCCCTCGCCTGGGCCTCTCTTGACCCCGTGGTCCCGGCGGAGGAAAAAAAGATTGCAAGATACTTCTAGGGAGGTAGCAGTCTTACTTACATACCACGACTATTTAGTGAGTGCTCTGGTTTCTGTGTTTTTATACAGGTAAAGTAGGTGACCAGTGTTTTTCACAAACGCATATCACAGAATAAGGGGGAGATGTTGATATCAGGGGCAACAGGTCATGATAATCACATCCCAAATTACACAGTGACTCCCAGCCCCTTGTCCATAGTATAGTACACTGTTTAGATACGAGTACATCCAAATAGTTAGCTGCCGGTCTCTGAGCTTGTTAGAACCACACACTTATAGTTGCACCACACTTTCTGACTGTTTGACCAACGGCTTTTCTCCACCCCTCACCCCGCCCTCCTCTAATACCCCGATACCCCGATACCCCTGTCCCCCCTCACCTTTCTCCAGCGGCAGCCCAGCTGCTCGTCTGATGAGGGCTCGGGCGACGTACGCTTTTCCCCGTTCCGGCCAATGAACAGGGAGGAGGGGAGCTGAAAGCCGCCCCCTGCTCCAATCGGCAGGAAGAACTGGAAGCCCTGCGCTGAGGCTCCGCCCTCCAGGTAGTGGGCGTTTGCAGACTCCTGTGAGGTATTGAGAAGAGAGAGGGAGAAAGAGGGAGAGAGAGAGAGAGAGATGATGCACTGTTGGCAAATTAAATCAAAATGCCTTGCCTAACTCTGCTGAGAGAACAAGCCCAGACATATTCCCTTAAGTACATACACACACACACACACACACACACACACACACAGAGTGTAGTCTACTTGGGGTATCTCCTCAACCGCCCGCTGAAGCAGCTGAGAAAGCAGGCAAGAAGAGCTGTCTGTGTTTGTGCTAATGAGAATGACTCGCATGTCAGCAGCAGACACTACCAAATGGAGATGGAGACACGAGGAGAATGACAGAAACAATGAAAGAAAGTGGGAGAAAAAAACAACAACAGGGTCGTGACCCAGAGAGAGAGAGAGAGAGAGAGAGAGAGAGAGAGAGACAGGGATGACAAATGGCGAAGGGCTGCTTCACCCACGGAGGTTGCAGGGAGTAGTCGGCACAGACCGACCGTCCTGGCTTCAGCCGAAGCCACACGGCACTTAAGGCCAGATCATGGTCCGCAGAGAGGAAAGAGTGGGAGTGCTGGAGGACAGGACTCATAAATGGAGGGAGGCCGGGGGACCAGGGGATGAGAGAGGAGGAGGGGGAGGGCTGGGGTTGCACATAGCTTTCCCCCATATAGTCAGTGTTTAGAGTGTGCAGAAGGGGGAAAAAAGAACAGAGAGCATTTCAACACAAACGTCACCCGTGGATGGCAGCTTTTAGCCCCTAAGCTAAGCAGGCCAAGGGTCAGGGCTTTACTCTATGAAGAGCTGATTGGGGTGAACTGGGTTTTAGATGGAATTGAACTGTGAGTGACCTCTGTGGAAGAGTCATTTTGATTTGTAGAATGGAATTGAATGTAGGGGTTGGAAAGTGATGTGGTAAACCTTAGGCCTGGAGGTCCCTCACTGACCCTCTCTCTCTTTCTCTTTCTCTCTCTCTCTCCCTCTCTCTCTATCTTTTTCATAGTGATGGTTCAAATGGGAGCATCTTTATCAGTGTATAGTCTGTGTGTGCAGATATGGGGGTTGGCGGTGTCACTAAATGAGCTACACACCACAGATAGATGGTGAATTGAATTACAGATGGGCTGAATTGAGTTACTGGGCGTGAGGTCTGCACACGCCTAGCCTCTATCGCCCACCACCCCCAACCACACACACACACACACACACACACACAACAGCTCCAGCTGTTCCTGATGCCTCAGCTGGTCCTAAACTTGAACTGTTTTTCAACAAATACTTGAAGAAACATTTTGTGTTAAAGGTGTAGTTTGCTGTTTATGTTCGGGGGAATAAAAAACTCTCAACCTTGGTATTCCTGTGTATTTTATGCGATTTGATTCTTCTTTTTCTTTGCTTTTTAACTATATTTCTTTGAAACTTACAGGGCCTGAAAATGTAAATGTAGATGACAAATCTCCTGTTCCAACTACTCCTTCACACTTAAACAGCCTTAAAGCTGCTCTAAGCGATGTTAACAGTTCTTCCTAACTTGACCACCGTAGGAGGCCACTTCTTGCCTTTAGAGTCCTGAACTGAACCCACACAAAATAAGGGGCAGGCAGGGACCGGTGTCTCTTTGAAAGTTTCTTACTTGTTTTCCATGGATGAATGAGTTTCTTAGGGTTCTCTGTTTTAGCCGGCTTCGAAAATGTAAAACGATATGAGATACTTCGGCGTTAACGTAGATCATTAGAGGAGCACAGTGCCGGGCCTCACTGGTAGTCGATGTGCACGTGAGTTTGTGTGTCTTGTCCGTCGCGTGTTCCAGTTTTCTTAGCGGACAAAGGTGGCAAACAGCATGTCGCGGAGAATGCGCCCGGCGAGATTCGATTTGGTGTTCTAAATGAGCGGGCCAGCGGAGTGGGGGTGAATGGGCGTCAGTGCAGGGCATGTGGCCCACAGGAGCGCATGTGATAGCTAACGAGTTCTTATCGGGACACGAAGGCCCTCCGACGATGATTTGATTTTCAACCCCTCCACCCCATGCTCTGGTCAGGCACGAGACGCTGACAGCTCGAGGAGACACACACAGCTTCTTTCTAACACACCCTCGGGTCTCAAGTCGCGGGGAAATTAAGGCCGTAATTCATAGTCTGTCTCCTTTAACTCTCCACGGAGTTTAGGTGCTCGGGCCTAAGTTAGCGCAACTGCAGGTTACAGAGTTGAGCGTATTACGAAACAATTTGACAAAATAAAAGGACACCCCTTAAAGCGTCCTTCAGTTCCACAGTTTTTCAAAAGAAAAATAAAGGTTCTTAAAACCTAAAAACTGCATAGAATCTCTCACAGAAAGTGTTTCTTCAAGAAACCTTAACATTGATTATACACTTGATTCGGATTCAATATTTAATGCTGAATATATGTGAACTATTTAAATTTAAACGCCAGAGCCAATAGTTTCAGGGAGGAAGACAGAGGGAAACATTTCCAAAAAATATTGCTTTCCAACTCTATTTTAGTTGCCATGTTTAGGTTCTCAAGTACATTTTTTGAGAGACCTTTCTTTCTGTAAGTCCAAATAAGGAGAAGGTTATGTAGATGTACGATTTTAAAATTCAGGTGACAACATCCAGTCATTGGCTCACGTCATCCTTCAACTAGGGTCGCGACCCCTCAAACAGCCCTGTAGTGTGTGATTATGAAGACACATGTCCCTGAATATGCATGTCAGAAGCTTGCATGTGTAATTCAATACTCTTTTTAGGCTATTCATGCTATTTTCAGACAGGCTTTTAAAGACTTGGGTTTGGAGTGAACCGTTTGAAAAACACACACCACATCTGTCTACTGGATAGCTCAAACATGCCTTCTGAGGGGAAGGTGAATTGAAACAAATACTACGTGATTATCTGTGATGGCTGCTACAGCCCTGTGGTCGGGGGGTGCTCGATACAGACTATATGTGCTGTCTATACCCTGGGAAGATGCTCAATACAGACTATATGTGCTGTCTTTACCCTGGGAAGATGCTCAATACAGACTATATGTGCTGTCCACACCCTGGGAATATTCACCATAGAGACTATATGTGCTGTCCACACCCTGGGAATATTCACCATAGAGACTATATGTGCTGTCCATACCCTGGGAATATTCACCATAGAGACTATATGTGCTGTCCACACCCTGGGAATATTCACCATAGAGACTATATGTGCTGTCCACACCCTGGGAATATTCACCATAGAGACTATATCTGCTGTCCATACCCTGGGAAAATGCACCATAGAGACTATATGTGCTGTCCACACCCAGGGAATATTCACCATAGAGACTATATCTGCTGTCCATACCCTGGGAAGGTAGGAATGCATGGCTGCCCCATTGGAGTGGGTGTCGATGGGGGAGGGAGGTGCTGAGCCGTGTCGGGAGGTCAGGTCCATGGCAGGGGGGGTCTGGGGCTCCTGTTTTGGCCTGGGGTGACACAGGCACACCTGGAACACAGATAGGAGGAGGGGCAGGAGAAAGAAAGGGGGATTAAAGGTTTTTTGAAGGAAAAGAATGCCCAAGTAGGAATTCCTATCTTCCAGGTGGACATACACACACACACACACACACACACACACACACACACACACACACACACACACTCATCACTCATCACACACACACACACATCACTCATCACACACACACACACACACACACACACACACACACACACACACACACACACACACACACACACACACACACACACACACACACACGCAGAATGTTTCTGTCAAATGTGTTCAAAGTCAACTCCACCTGTGCCAGAGTTCTTAACCCCCTATCGCCATCGCTCTCTCTGGCTGCTTGACTGCTCTTTAACATTTATACTGACACAGCGGCGGCTGGTTTCACCCATTTTGCCTGTCATGTGGACAGATGTCTGTAACTCCTCTCTCTCTCTCTGCTCTGTGGAACCTAAACCGATGTCCTTTTAGTTTAGAATGTTGCTTACGGTTATAGTTTTGTGACGTCACGTCTAAGTAAGACTATCACTGGCCCTATCAGGTAGAGGTCAGCGCTGGGCCGCAGAGAGAGAGAGAGAGAGAGAGAGAGAGAGAGAGAGAAGGTAATTCAATCATACTGGCGACCATAGTGGTTAGGTGAACT
Source organism: Clupea harengus (assembly GCF_900700415.2). Taxonomy (NCBI): domain Eukaryota; kingdom Metazoa; phylum Chordata; class Actinopteri; order Clupeiformes; family Clupeidae; genus Clupea; species Clupea harengus. Next base: position 5,156,596 of record NC_045177.1, read on the forward strand.
CACACGGTCACCCAAAACAATAGCCTGTTTTATGCCACGTCTGTTATTTACAGACGTCATGATGAGGGAACCCTACAATTAAGAATTCCATTGCACTGTGCAAAGTCTGTCTGCGTTACCTAGGTAGGTCATCATGTGCAGTACCTTAGGACCGGCTCAGTGTAATGTGCTACCTATGGAACATAGGGCCTCTGGGGAATGTGCATATATATATATAGATGATCACCTAAAAGCGTGGATGTTTTTTTACAAACAGATAGAATTTCTAAATGGTAAAAATATGGTTTTTTTTTATTATTATGGAGTCACTAATGATTAGCCGTTAAAGGATAAAGGTTAAAGGTGTTGTATTGGGGTAAAGGACCCTTTGTGAAGGTCCACCGGTTCATCTTCAGAGTGATACTTCAGAAATGAGAACCTTCTACCAAGAAGGCTTTTTTTTAGCGAACCCACGTGTTGTTGTGAACATGTCATGTGATCACACATGTGCTGGTGCTCCCAGCTGACCTGTGGGCGGTGAGGAGGGGGGCATGGGCGTGATGACACTCTTGTCGTTGGCCGTGCGGACCTGGCGGGCGCGGGTGGCGTGGAGGGGGGCGCAGATGGACATCCTCTGCGGCGCCCGGTCTCGGCCCGATGGCAGCTTCAGGTCCAGCGGTTCATCCAATGACAGCATGGCAGTGGCACGTGCTCCGCACACCTGTGGTCAGAGAGCCAATGAGAGAGGCTGTTACTGCGGTGCCACTTCATGACAGGTCAGTCAGGTTAGCCTGGTTAGCGCTTGCATTGAATTCGGGTCAGACTTTAAGTCCCTCTTTATATATTTATACTAGCAAACATCAAACCCTATGACTGTCCAAAAACAAAAACAAAAACAAATTTCCTATTTGGACTGAAAACATGCATCCCTTCCATATTATTTAGAGCCAAAGAATATATGGTCACACTTTGTTTACAAAACTAAATCCATCTGTGACACAAAAGAGCCCTGTCAGACGCTAACATCACCACCCTCAGAAACCCCAGGGCGAGGCGTGTCTCTTTCTGTCCCTCCCATACACACGTAAAGGGGGCTGATGGAAAAAATTGCTAAATATACGTCCAGCAACTGTTACTCATTTACATGTCTTTCAGCTAGTCACGCTAGTCAGAGCCCCTCAGCAGCACACACACACACACACACACACACTCACACTCACACACACACACACAGCACACACCACACACACACACACACACACAGCACACACACACACACACACACACACACACACACACACACACACACAGCACACACGCTCGCATACTCTCACGCTTACTTTCTGTGGGATGCTGCGCGGGGTGCTTAGCTCCCCTCTTTCTCTTTTTCTCTCTCCCTCTCTCTCTCTCCTGTGACCTTTGTGCATACACACATGTGCACACACACACACACACACACACACACACACACACACACACACACACACACAGAGGAATGTGAGCCATATCAGACCAGATGGCCTGCTTTCTGTGCCCCCCTCGGCCCTAGTAACTTCTCATCCTAGATGTCATGAAATTCACACACACACACACACACACACACACACACACACACACACACACAGTTTGAGATTTCTATTCTGTATGCTCTACACATAATGGAACACTGACAAACGCATAGCATCAGTACCACCACAGCACATGCAGCATGCCAGAGATGCAAGACTAAAACCACTGCCTTGCTTTGGCACACACACACACACACACACACACACACACACACACACACACACACACACACACACACACACACACACACACTAAAACCGCTGCCTTGCTTTGGCGCACACACACACACACACACACACACACACACACACACACACACACACACACACACACACACACACTAAAACCGCTGCCTTGCTTTGTTCTCCCTCCCTCTCTGCCTGCCTGCCTCCTTCACTCTCCCTCTCTGTGACACACATACACAAACACATCCAAACGCTCTCCCTCTCACACACACTCACAAACTCTCTCTCTCTCGCTCTCCCACACACTCACAAACTCTATTTCTCTCTCTCTCTCTAACAAACACACACACACACACACACACACACACACACACACACACACACACACACACACACACACACACACACACACACACACACTCACTTCGCAAACTCTCTGTCACACACATAAACACATATACACACACTCAGTCCTAATGAAGAGCGGTGGTTTGGGAGTCTGGCCTGTATCTACACGCAGCCCCAGTGTCTGTGTCTGCGAGCCATGGGTGGAACTGCAGGTCACACAGTTCATTAACCCCTCACCGTAAATAAAGACCTGCAGGCCCACAACAGGAGACGGGAGGAGAGGTGAGGAGAGGAGAGAGAACAAGAGGAGGAGGAACGAATCAAATTCACTCCAGTGTTTTCCGCTGCGGATTCTAGAGTTTTCTAGAAAGTTCCTGCTATAGGGGCCCCCGCGGAGCGGAGATGTTTACACTGAAGAAGCCATTCTGGACCGTAAACCACAAATGCCTGTGAGTCACGATGGAGTTGTACAAACAGTCCACCACAAAAAAGCATATTTCTCTGAGCTACACATTCCTCTGGACTGTCAACTAGGGACTGCTGAGAAACACAGTCAGGCAGAAAATACACTCTCAGTTTGCAGAAACGACGACTTTGTCAAATTTTGGGTCTACTCATGGTTTTTTTTCTTCAAAACTAAATGTAAACAATTATATTTCATGGCCTTTTTTTTCAGGAATAAATGTAAATGTAGCTGAGTGGCTAAAGGTGCTACGCCCATGAAGGATGGCGGACGTAGCAGAAGTGCTCAACGCAAACAGGCTCTCGCTCAGAGACGCCTCCGCACTCAGTCAGAGTTACACCCTGGCTCCTGAAGAGTCTGCCTTGTTTGTCCCATCTAGCCTTTCTTTCCTTCTTTCTCTTTCAACCCCTCAGCCTTTCTCTCTTTTATACTCTACCCCTCCCTCGCTCTATCCTTCTGTCTGTCTTTTTTTAATTCCCTCCCTCCCTTCCTCTCTCCCTTTTTCTGTTTCTTTCCATCATTCAGTCGCTTTCTCTTCTCATCCTTCTGTCTTTTTCCCTCCATCCTTTCCCCTTACTCTTTTTCTCTCCTTTCTCTTTTCTTTCCCTCTCTCTCTCTCTCTCTCTCTCTCTCTCTCTTTCCAGCGGAAACTCCCCTCAGTGCAGGAACGCAGACGGCGCCCCCACTCAGCCCTGTGGCCCCCGTCCTGGCAGCCACTCCCTGGCAAGGGCTCCCCCTCCTCCTCCTCCTCCTCCTCCTCCTCCTCCTCTCTCTCTCTCTCTCTCTCTTTCCCCACCCTCCTTTTCCCGGCCTGTCTCTCTTCTTCTCCTCCCTCTGATGGATTCTCTCCCTCAGTCAATTCTCCCCTTCTCTTTTTATTTTCATTCTCTCTCTCTCTCTCTTTCTGTCTCTCTCTCTATTTCCACATAACCTAGCCTAGAGTTTTGGACCCTTTTCGCACTGGTCTGTTTGTGATTTAGCTAGCTAGCGGCAGTGTTTTTAAATGTGGGCTAATAGGGCTATAGAGCGCTAATAGCATTTATTTGTGTGTGTGTTGTCTTTTTTTGTGTGTATTTGTGCATAATATATGTATGTGTATACTGTATGCATGTATCTGTGTGTATTTCTGTGTGTTACGTTTGTGGTGGGGGGTTAGGTGGGCAGGGTCAGGCTGGTGGAGTGGTGGTGGTTGTGAGCTGGAGGGGGGGGGGGCTGTGGGGGGGCCTAGAGGAAGGGGGGGGGGGGGGGGGGTCGGTGGAGTTGACCTCACAGGGACTTCCGCACCCAGGCGTGGGGTCAGGTTGTCTTTGTGCCGACAGCTTGCCGCTTTGAAAGGAATCTTTGTCCCCCCGCGGGGCAAACACAGCCTGGAACAGTTTGGTGTGTGCTTGGAAGTGGAGGGGCAGGAGAGGGTGGGTGGGGGGCAATGTGGAGGGTGCCAGGGGGTCTGAATGAGACGTTTGTATCCCTACAAACACCCCCCACCATCAACGCCACCCCCCCCCCCCCCCCCCCCCCCAACACAGACATATATATACACATACACGTACACACAGGGCAGCCCCCCCCCTATGTACTCACACATTCTCCATTCCAGAGTTCAAAGCACATCGGAGGATGATGGCGGTGGGAGATAGAGAGAGATAGTGGGAGTAGCGAGAGAGAGAGAGAGCGAGAGAGAAAGAGAGAGAGAGAGCAAGAGAGAGAAAGAGAAAGAGAGAATAGTTGAGATGTTTCATTTGTCATCGAGCGCTTGCCCTGGTTCTGCCCAGGGGCCAGGAAGAGGGTGGTAGGGCCTCAGTGGGAGTCCTCTCAAAAGACAATTTAATTTGTTTTTCATCTCTCTCTCTCCCTCCCTCTCTCTCCCGTTCCCTCGCTCTTTCCCCTCTGTCTCTTTCTAACTCTCGGTTTGTCACACACACACACTAACACACACACAAACACACACACACACACACACACACACGGCAAGCCACGTTTCCCCAAGTGGCCTCTTCAGATAATCATTAAGATGAACACAGTTAATGCCGACCCCGGACCCCCAACAGAGATGTTGAACTAAGGAGCTATCACAGACTTATCACAGATCTCAGATCAGATCTCCACAGTAACCCTCCAAAGAGCTTCTCCATCTTATCTTCCTTCACTCAGATACTTCAGAATGGTTTATTTGAACGTCTGCTTGAAGAGTTGCATTGAACCATGCAAGGAGGACAGACTACTTGCACTACCTCCATTCTTATTTATTATTTTGCTCATACTGTCTGGTACTATCTGTCCTTGTATTGTTGTTCTGTGTTGTCTTGTTGTTCTATTTGTGATACTATAGCCTGCATGGAGAAAACCAAAAAAAATTCCTAGTATCTGTATACATGGCGAAATAAAGTTGAATTGAATTGAATTGACTAGAACACACTGCATAAGGCTAATAGCCAAACACAAGGACCATGAGAACTCTCATCCAATCTAGACAGTTCAAGATAAAGCTGTTAAAGATTCTGGATTATATTCTTCCTCCTCCTTATTCCTTTGCAAAGAGCCCCTCTGGTTTTTTGGTTGCTCAGGCTGTGAACATATGAGGGAAGAAGCAGCTCAACTCTTCGCCACAGTACAGGCTGTGCTGAGAGACTTACTGCATGCCAGGCCACCAGTGCGGCTTTGCATTCCACTGTGAGCTCACAGCCGCTCACACATGCTGGCCATGCAGAGAGATGGTGCTCTCTCTCTCACACACACACACACACACACACACACACATACACACGCACACACACACGCACGCACACACACACACACACACACACACACACGCACACACACACACACACACACACACACACAGACACACATGCACATGAGCAAAAAAACACACAGGCTGAGCACAATGTGCACACACTTAAAGGTGTAGTCTGCGATTGTAATATCAGAGACTTTTTGTCAAATTCAGGGAGTTAATCTGCTCGGTTCTCTAGCTGTCCGTTCAGTGTTTGCTCTATAAAAAAAAAACATTTATAATCCGGTGTTCGCAAACAGTCCTGGCTCTGAAAATGGGAAACAAACACGGTGGCTCCGACGGAGCCATAAACAAGGAGCACAGCTTTAGGAGCACAGCTTTAGGAGCAATGAGGGGAGGGCTGTCATTTGATTGGCTTTTGAGCATAAACATCAACAACCTTTAGCGAAAACGAATTGCGGATTGCTTCTTTATGCATAAATACAAGCTGTACGAGTGTACGAGTGCAGACACACACACACACACACACAATGAGACACATATAGCCAAACACACTCACACTGTAAACACAACTACTCACAGACAGACTTACATTTCTGCATTTAATGTGTGTATATAAACGTACAGGCAGAAAGGACACTGGATCATTTTAAAGGCCTGTGCCCACACACACAAACATACACACACACACACACACACACACACACACACACACACACACACCCCAGCACAAACATGCTCTGTGGAACTACACACATAAAGAAAAGAGCTGGCACACACAACTATGGAAAAACACACATATACCAAGACCAGATATATGGAGAAATATGCATGCACACTTGCAAACACACACACACACACACAGACACATGGAGAAATATACACACGAATGCACGTCCACTCACAAAGACAAACATACTCTCATACACAGTCAGCCAAAAATATGCATGCACACACACACACACACACACACACACACATATACACTCAAACAAATGCACACACACACACACACACACACACACACCTCCCTGGGCCTCTTTCTTCCCCTCAGTGACCTCCCATTGGGCAGAATGCCCAGGCACTGATCCCTACCTCCCTGGCCCTCTCTCTCACACACACACACACACACACACACACACACGTACCCAAACCACAGCCTCTGTGGACACCCTGCTGCTCTCTCACACACACACACACACACACACACACACACACACACACACACACACACACACACACACACACACACACACATATAAACCATAGTCTCATTCGACATCCCCCTCAACACAAACACACAAAAACTGTTATATCTATGCACAGATGCACAAACATACACAGTTAAACCACACACACAAACATACACACACACACACACACACTCTGTGGCTCCACCGCCCCTCACCCAAGCTACCATATATCACACACACCCTTCTCTCTCTCTCCCTCTCCCTCATGCACACATACTCACACACCCGACTCACTCTCTCACACACACACACACACACCCTACTCACACCCTTCTCTCTCTCTCTCTGTCTCACACACACACGGTGCGTATGCGTCACACACCCTCAGATGAGAGACTCTTTCCTGCCTCCCTGCCTGCACCCCAGCCAGCTGCCGCCCGCCCGCCCGCCTTCTCACACAGGAAACCTCCGTTTCCACGACGCCCTGAGCTGGCCTCCCTCTCTCCTCCACTCCTCTCTTCCACCTCCTCTCCTCCCTCACACTCGTCTCTCTCTCTCTTCTCCTCTTCTTCTTCCCTCCCTCTTTCTCTCTCTCTCTCCTTCCCGCTCTCCTCCACCTCCTCTCCTCCCTCACACTCTTCTCTCTCTCTCTCTCCTCCTCTTCTTCTTCCCTCCCTCCCTCTCTCCTTCCCTCCCTTTCTCTCTCTCTCCTTCCCGCTCTCCCCTCTGTTTTTCCAGTCTTTTCCTTTGCCGACCCACTACTGTCTCCAGCCAACCCCAACCCCCACTGCCCCTATCCTTCTGTCTCTCCCTCTCCCTCCCTTTTTTCTATCCCTCCCTGTGAGTTTTTATCCTCTT
>NC_045177.1:5166424-5168924 GCF_900700415.2 Clupea harengus
GTGTGTGTGTGTGTGTGTGTGTGTGTGTGTGTGTGTATGAGAGAGAGCAAGAGAGAGAGAGAGTGCAAAACAGCAAGTATAACAGTGAGTTGTATGTTGGAATGCGTGTATGTTTGTGTGTTTGTGAGTGTGTGTGTGTGTGTGTATGCGTGAGTGTGTGTGTGTGCGTAGTGTGAGTGTGTGTATGTATGTGTGTGTGTGAGTGTGTATGTGTGAGTGTGTGTGCGTGCGTAGTGTGTGTGTATGTATGTGTGTGTATGTGTGAGTGTGTGTGTGTGTGTGTGTGTGTGTGTGAGTGTGTGTGTGTGTGTGTGTGTGTGTGTAGTGTGAGCAGCTCTGAGTAACAGCAGTGGGCCAGTGAAGCGGCTGGTGGCTGTAAGTCGTGGCCTTCTGCTGACAGATTAATGCCCCTGGGGAGGCTTAATCTGGGCGCACACGGGCCTCATGTCACCATAGCGACCCACACTGTGCTTTAAAAGAGACATACACACACACACACACACACGCACACACTGACTATTCACACATTGGAAAAGGCATAAAATACACCACTAAGCCCACTCATTCAGAGTGCAGTCTTATTTAGGAAATATACACACACACACACAAACACACACACACAAACACACAAGAGCAACACACACACACACACACACACAAAATAAAGTTGTCCACTTCCTGTGCCTTTTCTCGATGAGGTAAACTTGGTGTTGAATGGCCAAAATAACGAGGCAACATTTGTGACAGAAAAAAAGGACATAAGTGGATACTTGTGACGCACAGGGGTGACTAATCTCTCCAAGGAATGTACGGCCACCGCAGCCATAAATGTAGATGTGTTTCAGCATTATCACCAGCTGTGACATCAGCATCAATGTCCTCCTCCACCCCTCTTTTCACCCGCAACTTTCTGTCAACTTCTCTTTCTGTCCTATCTTTCTCTCTCCCTTTATCTCCCCTCCTTCTCTTGCTCTCTCTTCCTATCTCTCTCTCTCTCCCTCTATCTCCTCTCCTTCTCTTGCTCTCTCTTCCTATCTCTCTCTCTCTCCCTCTATCTCCTCTCCTTCTCTTGCTCTCTCTTCCTATCTCTCTCTCTCTCCCTCTATCTCCTCTCCTTCTCTTGCTCTATCTTCCTATCTCTCTCTCTGTCTCTCCCTCCCCTCCTTCTCTTGCTCTCTCTTCCTATCTCTCTCTCTCTCTCCCTCTATCTCCCCTCCTTCTCTCGCTCTCTCTTCCTATCTTTCTCTCTTTCTCCCTCTATCTCTTGTTTTGATTCTGTGTCTTTCTTGAGTCTCAGGGACCATCCACACGAAAACTAAATATTTTGAAAACAACATTGCTCATCTGCATCCACACGGATTCGCAAAAACTAGTGAAAATGCTGTTGCTAGCTAGATACATATCTTGCGTAACCTATGTGGCAGGTTATAGCTTATTGATTATTATTTGCCTAGTTGATTGATTATTAGTTATAGATTCGTATCAAAGAAATGGCACTAAGAGACAAGATAAATCCTATACATTTGTCAACATCAGCAAAAGGTGGTTTAGGCAAACAGAATTTCCCCAGTGAAGTGAACCTACCCTGCTTAGGCTTGCTAGCATTTAGCGTCACTTTACATTAAACAAACCCAATCAAAGCTTTGATCGCTGATGTTACTGATAGACTGGGTCCTCCTCGTAGAAACAGAACAAATTGGTTGATGACCATGATGTGCCTAACCATCAAAGATAGATTTTTTTCACTCATTGTCACTGAGAACACGGTGAAAGCTTAAGACAGCAGAGCTCAGACAGAAGCTTCACAGAGAGCGAAACAGGCCTTGATTAAAATTGGAGTCGTGTCGACACATTTTCAGGCCTTTCAAAAACACTGTTGTCGTGTGTGTGTGTGTGTGTGTACGAAAAGGCCAAAACACATGAAAACTTTTCAGTTTTCACAAAAAAAAAACTCAGTTTTCACCACTGTCGTGAGGACGGCCACTCAGACTTGCATAAGGAGGAGGGACAGAACAGCTGGTGTTTACTGCCATGGCTCTCCAGAGCCAAACTCCCAGAACCCCCAGCTGTCAGACTGCCTCCTGAGGAGCCGTGTGTGGGGTAGACCTGACCCGCACTACACAGAGACACACGAGAGAGAGAGAGAGAGAGAGAGAGAAAGAGAGAGAGAGAGAGATAGAGAGAGAGAGAAAAAGAGAGAGAGAGAGAGATAGACAGAGAGAGAGAGAGAGAGAGAGAGAGAGAAAAAAAGAGAGAGAGAGAGATAGAGAGAGAGAGAGAGAGAGAGAGAGAGAGAGATAGAGAAGAGAGAAGACAAGACAGAGGGCACTGCTGTGGGCAGTGGCAGTCTTGGCACAGTGAGTGCCCCAGGTGAGCGCACAGTTTTTCCCCTGCTCCATTACACTGTGTACTGAGGTAGTGCAGTGGATTTCCCTCTGTTAAACTGGCTGTAGGTTTTCAAAAGGAGTGTTGAAGAGAATGTGCTCCTCTGTTAAAATAA
>NC_045177.1:5173924-5188924 GCF_900700415.2 Clupea harengus
GGTGCACTCTGGCCCTGGAAGGGGAAAAGCATTAGCAGTCGTGATCCTAAGCTGATCTGACAATGCAGACTTGAGCTCCCTCCATTGCATTGCATTGCAGTTTGACATCTCTCCTCCTCAAAGGAGTTCGCTCTAGCCTCTCTTCTTCTCTCCCCTGTATCCTGTTTTTCTTGCTAACTGCCCTGTATTTTCCGAACCCTTCTCTCTCCCTCCTGCATTTTCAACTTCGTGGATTGTCTCGAGGCCCCAACACACACACACAGACACACACACGCACACACACATTCAGACACGCACTCCCTTTCTCTCCCCTCTCTTTTCACCCCTTTCTGAGAACAGAAGGAAAAAAAAGTGATATGCATGTGTGTGGGTGTGGTGGTGTGGTGTGGTGTGGTGTGGTGTTGGGGGGGGGGGGGGCATGGAATTCCGTCTGTGTTTGTTTTGGAAATGAATACACAGACACGTGACCCTCTGGAGAGGGAGCAAAGAAAGCTAAAAGAAAGAGAGAGAAAAAGAGAGCGAGAGAGAGAGAAGAGAGAGAAAAAGAAGGCGAGAGACAGAGAAAGACGGGGGAAGAGTGGAGAGGAGCAAGCGAGTACCCGTGCGTGTGTGTGTGTGTGTGTGTGTGTGTGTTTACAGGTGCGGAGCCGACTCCCGTGTAGGTGACCTGGGGAGGTCCTCCTGGCACCGCTAATGCTCGACGTGTCAGCAAATGGAACGCACAATAACACCACCACCAGTCTGGGCCCCCCCAGTGAGAGCAGTTTGAATGAGACATTCCATCTGGGGTGGGTGGGTGGGGGGGGGGGGGGAGGTGAGGGGGAGGGGGCGGCAGCGGCGGTGGTGGTGGAGGGGCTAGCAGGGAGGCGGTTGTTAGCGGTTAGTGTTTAACAGGAGAAAAATGCATGGTTTGGGGCCGAGCTGCTAGGGGAGGGGCCCCGGCTCTGCTTTCACATGGCTCCATGCTTTTCCCCACTCGGGGAGCGTTTATGAAACCACCGAACCCGGTGAACTCCCTAACGCAAGCCACAGGGTTGCAGACACTACGCTGGAACAAAGCCTGTGGCGCTTTTCCTTTTTTTTTTCCATCCCAACTCTGTAACTTTCCTCCATTGGATTCACCTACATCATGTGCACCGAGGCCTACAGTCGAGCAGCACATACACGGGCCATATACACAACTGCACTACAAAATGCACTACGCCTGCTAAATTAGAGTATTGGAGTATTGGAGTAGTGGAGTACTGGAGTAGTGGAGTATTGGAGTATTGACGGGATCCAGGGTTTGGGCTGTAAACACAGTTTCTGTGGACATGTTCGTCCGCAGGAACACAGGATACAGTGGAGTTTGGAGGAGTTCCTAGACAGGTGTCCTTCAAACCGCAGCGCTTCATGGCAACGCTCGTCAAAGGTTTCCTGAACCCCGCTGTACACTAGGGCTCGCCACTCGCCACTCATAGCCGCGTCATCAAAGTGTAGCGTCCCTCTTCTCTCCCAGCTGCCTGTCCGCCTCTCTACTCCCTCTGTCCACAGGATATTGTCTTGGTTTCTCAGCATTACAGTGATCTTACATCATGCTCTCCTTAAAGTGTTTGGCCTGAAGAGGTATAAGGAAAAAACATATTCTCTCTCTCTCTCTCTCTCTCTCCCTCTCTTCCTGTCAGTCTATGTCTCTCTCTACCTCTCTTTCAGCCAGTCTATGTCTCTCTCCCTCTTTTTCTGTCAGTCTCTCTCTCTCTCTCTACCTCTCTTTCAGCCACTGTCTCTCTCTCCCTCTCTTTCAGCCAGTCTATGTCTCTCTCTCCCTCTTTCAGCCACTCTCTCGCTCTCTCTCTCTCTCTTTCAGCCAGTCTATGTCTCTCTCTCTCTCGCTCTCTCTCTGCGGGATGAATGATCTGGCACAGCCCACATCACCTAGGAACTTTACTCATCCATCGACCCTGTCCAAAACAACAGGCGTGTTCCACCCAGTTAGGCTCTTAAGAAGAACAAAACCATCTTTTCTGTGTTTTTGAAGAGAAAAGTGATGGCGATTACACCACATATACAATAGTGGACTTTTTTTGTATTACGTGGATATTATGCGGACACATGTTGGCCACAGTGGCCTTCTCCAGTGTATCAGAAATAGTTGGGGCTTTTGTGAACTCAAGAAGGCCACAGTGACTGAACATGAAGGCCACATGGTTTCAGACTTTGGCCATGGTTTCATCTCCTCAACCTATCAATTCGTCTTCAGGATCATGGGAGGAACTGCCAACAGGTCAACGAAGGCCTTATCTAAAATATGACACATACACAAAAACTGCTCTAATGTATGGATAATATTTAGCATAACCTCCTTCAGTATTACAATCACTTCTCTGAAGAGCTCGTGCTTCCATCTAATGAACTGTCAATAAAGGACAGTCTTGATTTATGCTTTGGTGAATGACACATACAGCAAAGGTCAATTCCACGTTACATCATCACGACTAATTGTTTTATTATTAGCTGTTATAAAACAAATATGGTAAAGTAAACTAGGCTAGTAATGTGAGAATTTGAGGATCACTTTTGAAACCGTTAATGGCAGTCAATAAAAAGTATGAGTACGTTGACTAGCACATTACCTAACTCTCGGTAACGTGATTTGGAAACGTGAAAACTATCAAGTAGCATGCACTAATCCCTGTGCACCCTATTTGCCCAATTCTGCATTGTGGCTCGACTTCTGCCGATTAAACCAACAGGGAGTGCGCATGTTGATCTTCTGAAAAGCCAGCGAGCAGGGGTGAGGGCGGGGGCGGCGATGACCGAAAGCATTAGTTCAGTACAGAGACACAGTCCACCAAGCATCGTTTGTTGTCCCTCACGACACACAAAACTGGGTCAGTTCATGCCACCCGAAATACCAAATGCATTGCATCCATCCTGCATTTCACTAATCCAGCCGGCTGTAAACCTACAAACAGCCTTAAAATGGTGACACCGCACGTACAAACTATTATGTCCTTCTTTCCAAAGCAAATATACTATGAGGTGCTTATAATGGTTTACCTTTAAGGAAGGCCAGTTTTCCCGGAACGTGACGGCGGGGTCTTCTCGTCCTCTGGCTAGTACTCGCTCTCTCCCTCGTCTGTCACTTCAAAAGAAACACTAGACGTCTCTGTCTGTTCACGTAATGTCCCAAGCGACAAAGAAGACGATACTGTTTTAAGTATCCAGATCAGCTGGCGAATGCCTTTGTCAAAACATACCAAAAAATCATGAGCAGCGAAAAAAATTTAGTAGCCTACTTTCTGTATGCTCTAAAACTGTATCAGTTCCTAACGCAGCCCATAAAGTAAATCTTCTAGGCATAGGAAATACGTCTTACAGGCTATCTTAACTTGACAATTCAGACACATGAAAACATGTCTAGTCAAGAGTCTATTAATAACGAAACCGAAAAATGGGTTGAATATGTTACAATATCTCGCTCAAATAGACGGTAAAATAGTGGAATCGCTTATTAACGACGCCGGTCAAGGGTGTAAAAGACTGGTCATCCTCACAAAAACGCCATTCCAAATTGGTGCGCGGAGTCAGTGTGTGCCTTTGAGCGTCGTTTCCAGATGTCTCACGAGTACAGCGGTGCAGAGCTTTTTCATTTGCCCCCCTCCCTCTCCTTCTCACTCTCTGGCCCTCGCCCGCTTTGAGACGTAAGCGGCGCGGCGGTTTCCGTGCGACAGTCTGTGTGCAGACTTCAACGCTGGCCACTCTCCCCGCGGACTCAGCGCATGCCTGCTCCGCCTATATCCACCATGAGCTGTCCAGAGCATTTTTTCCCCAAAGGTGGATTCTTTCGCTACTGCTGTTCCCAAGAGAGAGAAATGTGATGGCCCTTATCGAAGACATAGCTACCTGAAAAACCAGAAGGTGGTCTGTAGTCTATACCTCAGTTAGAAATAAGGCATTATCAAAGAGCACTGGGAATTGACTGGCATACTGTGTTCTATTAGGCTGTAAGCGGTGAATGAAAAAACTCAAATCACCTAACCAGCTCCCACTATTTTTCTACTTGTAGCCTATGTTTTGCATTAATTATCAGATGAATGCATTATTATAATTATTATTATTGTTGGTAGTAGGCTAGTGATAGTAGCAGCAGTAGCCTATTTGTAGTAACAGTAACCTAGTCGAAGGCCTATAAGATAATTGTTCCTTAAGCATTGGGCTTGACATATGGCAACTTAAGTGCATCATTACAGTGTGTGCATGTCTACCACAATGACTTGTGACTATCGAATTATCAACACAGACAGGCTTTAACCTCCATGGACAGCCTGCCACACAGACAGCAAGCTTGTTCTGGAACGGATAAGACCAGGGGGGTATTCCAAGTACGTTTGCTGTTGCTGTAGGCCTTCTTCAACCACACAAACAGAGAAGCCAAGTGCACCATCTTGTGGTTAAAGAAAGATACAACGTTTCATGCGTGAAATTAAACCATTCAAATCTGTTGAATACGTTCCATTTAATTAGGCTTCATGTGGTGTACTGTGTGTTTTTTTGTAGACGTAGCTACCCTATATTTAAAAATAATTTTGTCTAAACGCAGCATGGAATATAAATGGCTTTTGATATTGCATCACAACATTTTAGCTACCATGTGTTGAAATTGGAAATAGCCTAGGCATACTGACCAACTTAAACTATCAACTAAAAGCTAGGTGTTGTTTCATCCGTTGCAAAAAAAATGAGTCACCTTTATGCAATTCTTCTGTAAATTCGGATAAACTCCTATAGGAAGCCTATCCATGAGCCAATCATTCACAAAGTGCCACTAATAACGTATAGACTTGAACATTTGTAAATTGTCAAAAAAAAATTACAAGATTTATATTTTGGTAGCAGTTTAAAACAAAAGACTAGTCTACTGCATGAGTGACATAACATCTTACTTTTTACATTTATAATTAAATCTATTCAACTCGCGATATCCTTTTATTCTGGCTAGTTTTCCAGTAGTTTACATTTTGTACGCTGCTCCCCCTCCCTCCCTTACCGTGTTTAAATAGTCCTTTGTTTACATGGAGCCTACTATGCGGAAGGAGGCTCTTGGTCGCTCCGTGATTCCAACCAGCTGTTTCCCGCCTTGAGAGACATCCGATCAGCTGCAGCTACACACTCTCATGCGGACTGCAGAAGGGGAGGGAGAGAAGCGCTACACACGGAAATCCCACCAGCTGAATGTAAAGTGGCAATATACAACCGCGAACAAATTACAGGCTGTAAATTATTATGCGCATACCAGTGGATTAGGCGCATCATATATTCTGCAAAGTGAAGAAAACAAGTTAAAATAAAAAAATCAAAGGCTCAGAAACGGGGATGAAAAACATGGAGTATTTCATGGTACCAGCTGAGAAGGTGTCTTTGCAACAATTTAGGAAATCGGAGAAAGAAGTCATCGGGGGTCTTTGTAGGTGTGTATTGTTCAATTTGTAATTTCTTATAAATAGGACCCTGCTCAATTAATTTACATCTGCTTACCAACAGACCGATGCAGTAGGGCTAAGAGTTGCATGAGTCTTATAACGTATATGTTCAAATGCGATAACAATAGAAACACTCGGTATAAAGGTAAGCTTGCTTTCCTATTAGCAGAGGTAATACTAGTTGTTTCTGGACATGTGTATTCGACATTAATATGGATAAAAAATTAAGATGAGTGAAATTAACGTTTATAAAAACATAATAGCGTTGCATGTCTCTGGCAAACACTAACCACGTGGTAGAGCGAATACGACGTTTATGTTGATGTGTAGCTAGTAAGTTATTCACTGATTTACGACGGGTTTATTTTTGTTGTTGCTGTTACTCACCTCTACATTTACTATTGCATAGAAGTGATTTATCACGTTTACGCAGCCATTCATATTTAACTTGCGATATTGAAATGTTTTCGTCTGTTATTTGCATCGTGACGACCATGCTCTTGTGTTCAGACTACGCAGCCATAGCTGTGGCGTGCGCAGAAATGTTGTGGTGTTAGTGTTAGCAAATCAAGAGGCCACTTGTGTAATTTCCTGTGTTTAGCTCATATTGAATGAGATGGCAATATACGTTGAGTTTCTTTCGACTTAATTTTTTATTATTTAAGTTCTTTCTCATCCTAAAGCCAGAGTACGTTCGATTTTTAACGCAGCTCTAGAAGCTAGTTCTTGAGCTAGCTAGCCGTACTATTTCAACCACGCTGCCTTGAGCGCATTGGCGGAAACAAGATGTATTGTTCTGGGACCAGATGGGAAGCACTCGATCCGAATGTCTTCCCGTTTGGTGTGAAATACTAGTTATCAATTAGTTCCTGCAACTACCTCAGAATGGCCTTGCTGTTTCAACAGAAATTAATTCTGTCGGTTATTTCAATACCGTATATGTCCTTGAACTGAAATTCAGAATGGCGTTTATAATGGTTTGATGTCTGCCTCGCGGAAGGATCTCTTGCCGTCGTGAAAAGACAGTAAGACCTGAGTCATTCGGTTGAATGACGAAGGGAATTTTGGGACTTGTAGGACACTAGACGCAGGGACTCCGGCTGTGTTGCTACCAAAGGAAGACCTATGTCTATGGTTGTTACATAATGTAGGTCACCTTATGATCATGATATCCCAGAGAGTCCCTGACAGGATCTTGGATAACTAGATTTCTAGGGTTAATGCTACAAAGGATCAATTTGTTTAATGTCGATGCAACATATAAAAAAGGCCGCACTAAACTGAATGTAAATAAATATATGTAAACGTATTATTACTAATATTATCATTATTGTTATTATTGCAATAATATGTTGGTGTGAAAAGCCGAGATAATTTAGTTACATTATTTTATAGTCATTTGGTGACATTGGCATTTGTGTAGCCTACCGCAATTTACCAATGCTTTACTAAAAGGCTACACTGCATCCCTAACTCCTGACAAGTCTGCCAATTTTTTTTCTTTACGTAAAATATTTAATTTCCATACACAGTAAGCCTAAATCAATTGTTATGCATGCATTTGCTGCGCTTGGCTAATTAGCCGTTTGATCTCTCTTTCTGTTAGTTTGGCCAATATTCCGTTGACACCGGAGTCGGCCCGCGACCAGGAG
This sequence comes from Clupea harengus, assembly GCF_900700415.2. Taxonomy (NCBI): domain Eukaryota; kingdom Metazoa; phylum Chordata; class Actinopteri; order Clupeiformes; family Clupeidae; genus Clupea; species Clupea harengus. The sequence goes on from NC_045177.1 coordinate 5,181,039, forward strand.
CGTCGCATTCGCCGGGAAATCGCCAACAGCAACGAGCGGCGCCGAATGCAGAGCATCAACTCTGGCTTTCAATCCCTAAAGACGCTCATCCCACACAGTGACGGGGAGAAGTTAAGCAAGGTGACTGATCTTTTTGCTCCGCATAGTGACGGGGAGAAGTTAAGCAAGGTGACTGATCTTTTTGCTTTGCATAGTAACTTTGAGCATTAGCTCACTTTACCAGATGGCCAGTGTCATGTTCACATTGTTGTACATGTACTGTTTGGTTTGTGTTATTGTTTCTGCTATGATGATATGGAGCTTCCATTATTCCACTGTTTTCTAGATGCTGTACTATACTATGCATTTTTTTCTGTAAATAAGAATGTTTTTAATTGCAATTATTGTCTGAATATTTAAATAAGAATACAAAAGGAAACAAGTTTCACAACGACTTTAATCATCAAGTATTTTTCACTCATAGAAATATCGTTTCAAAACTAACAAAACTTGTTGCATGGGATTTCCAAAAACTGGAATTGACGGAGTACATTTGAAAAAGTGTACCACACGATATTTGTTTTGTGGTACTAGCTTTGTCCACCTGGTGGTGCTGTTTTGGAGTTGGACTGATTAATAAAGTTATTTTAAGTCATCCGCCCTTATTTTGCTACCCCCTCAGAGTTGAGGTTGTACCATAGTGTACCATAGGATTTAATACATTGTGCATGTCACTGCATACAGTACAGTTCATTTTAAGGGACCCCTTTCTGCTCAGAACTGATCTTCATTCATTGTTTTACTGAAGGAGCGAATCATCCAAATCCATTTCAACAAACCATAGTTTTTGAAAACACTCATACCAGTCTAATATTGAATCAAAGTGGCTGAATTGGTCTCTAATCAGACTGTATATCTGCGCTAATACTTAGCGATTTTGTTTGTTTTTGTTTTTTTATTAGGCTGCAATACTTCAGCAGACTGCTGAGTACATCATCGCTCTGGAGCAGGAGAAGACTCAACTCCTACAGCAGAACAACCAGCTCAAGCGCTTCATTCAGGTAACACACTCTACAGACTCCTACAGTAACACACACTATACAGACTCCTACAGTAACACACACTATACAGACAACTCCTACAGTAACACACACTACAGACAACTTCTACAGTAACATGCACTACAGACAACTCCTACATTACAGCCAAAGTTTTGGGCAGTGGGTAATTTTTTTTAAATTTCATTTTACTTTCTGCTTGTAATACGTTAGGTAAATGAATCATAGTTGGACATTCTTTTTGAAAAATGTCAATTATCCGTATTCTATATTGATGTAAAAGGCAGTGCAGGTTCAGTACAACTGCAGTAATGTTTTCTTGTCGTCATGGCTACCTCTGTGTCTATCTCTGGTGTTGTCCAACTCCACTCACCATCTTTTTCTCTTTGGCAGCAGGAGTTCACCGGCTCCTCGCCGAAGAGGAGGCGGACGGAGGAGAAGGATGAAGGCATCGGCTCTCCGGACATCCTGGAAGAGGAGAAGCTGGAGGACCTGCGGAGGGAGCTGCTGGAGCTGCGGCAGCACCTGGAGAAGGAGCGCTCCGCCCGGGCACAGCTGGAGGAACAGGTGAGAAACACACACACCTACCGCCCAGACTCGAGGAACTTTACTCACAGGGACTCTTAGGATGTGCTGTTACCTAATGTAGGTCACCATATGGCTGTGATACAACATGCTTAGGCCTGTCCTAGGCTCCCCCCCCCATTCTTGCCTCAGACACAGATGAACCAATGCAACCAATCACAAGCCTTAGCATTCAAACCAATATTATAGAATCTTTGTAGAAAGAGTAATGGATGATCAACTTTATCAAATCTGTATAAGATCCACAAAAAGGGCAGCACAGCGCTTATTGTCTAAAGCCGATACTATGTTATTTGAAACTTATGTGGTAGCTGAGGTAGTACTGGGATTGGCTCTAAATCCAGATTTGTGTGGATTTAATATTGAGTAACTTGAAAAAAAGGACTTGAGTTGGTTGTTAACCAAAGATTCCAAGATTTTTGCTAAACAGGGTCATTTGGATATTGGTCGATAATTATAAGAAATAGTCTGTATCACCTCTAAGGAGTCACATTGGCCAATTACCCGACACTAGAAAAACATGCCCGCTCAGATAGAAAGATTCAAAATATGTTTATTGTTCTGTGATAATTGGAGCAGAAAAAATGGATGTAATTAATCCTCACCAGTTGAACTCCTGTTTTCAGTGGCTTGCAGTGCATCAAATACATAATTAGGAGAATAGGGCTGAAGGGTTAACTGAGCAACATGGTTCATGGTGCACACACAATCATCAACGAGAAGAAGAATTTTGGAAAAAGGGGGTTACAAGAAGTTTGTGTGCTACAAAAGTGGGACGAGGTGAATCAGCCCTAGAGCCACCTTTTTACATGTATGGATTTATGGATCCCTAAGTGAGATGACTATGAGTTTACCCAAACAAAGTGAAAGGATATAGGTGATGTAATCTTTGCCAGGCCAACCAACAGTAGGCAAATTCCAACAGGGACAGGGTGCTGCACGACGCCCTTAGTTTCTGCTGAGCTAATGTAACCGTAGTAGCCGCTGGCAGAGTGGAGCGGGGCCGGGTGGCGGCACTGGTAAAGTCATTGCATAAGGTCACCAGTTCAATTCACCGGGGGATTCTCTGCAGGCATATGGACAGGATCAGACCACCCATAGAGTTTCTGCTCTGAAATTCCCTCACTCACTTGAAGAAAACACTGTATTGCGAATCGCTTACTTGCTAGCTTGTATGACGAAATGCACTCTTATGTGAGAACCTAGATTTTGTAGTTGTTTAGGCGAAGTTAGTGTCATAATGGAGTAACTTTGCAAACTACTGGAATGTGAAGAATGAAGATCTGTTCTGTAATTGTGTCCCTGCCAAGTGACTAGTCTAAGCCACAGTTAGTGTTTGCTATCAAATACACAGTTAGTTAGTTAACACAGTTAGTGTTTGCCGTCAAATACACAGTTAGTTAGTTAGTTCACACAGTTAGTGTTTGCGATCAAATACACAGTTAGTTAGTTAACACAGTGAGTGTTTGCCGTCAAATACACAGTTACAAGTAGTAGCCTTAGGCTTGAATGAATTCGCACCTTAGTCAATATTTACATATAAGCCAAAAAGTCGGGATATTTCTTTTTTTTTTACAAAAAACGAAAAACGAATCAAGTGAACCAGTAAGTGCACTTTGCTCTAAGAAACAAGTGGACCTTTTACATTGGTATGCCGTAATATGAAGATTTGTGTTAGTTTGAAAACGAAACAAATCCGGGCAGCCTGTGCTTGCTCTGCTGAGTAGTTTTTCACCTGTCCTTGCTTCGTGTTAGCCACAGAGTGTGCTGACCTCTGACCTCAAAGCCTAAATCTCTCCTCCTCTTCTGCGGCCTCAGCTGCGCTCCCTGGACACCCAGCTGTACCCTGAGAAGCTGAAGGCGGTGGCCCAGCAGGTGCAGGAGCAGCACTCTCTCCTCCACACACAGACCCTGCTACGCCTTCAGCAGCTCCAACAGCAGCAGCAGCAGCAGCAGCAGCAGCAGCCCGAGAGAGACAGCGCCTCCCGCAGTCCACAGGTGAGACACAGGCCATGTCTGTCTGTCTGCTCCCCTGTGAGACACAGGCCATGTCTGTCTGCTCCCCTGTGAGACACAGGCCATGTCTGTCTGCTCCCCTGTGATATATGGGAGATGTTTCCCTGATGTTAAGTGTTTGAAATGATTCTTATGCCATAGTGTGAACAAACACATTGACAGGAGTAAACCAACTACAGCGATGTGAATTTACCAATTTATCACTGTGTTATAAATACTCCAAGTTCTGGTAGAGCTCTGTAAAAGCTATGCGAGGTGTTTCAATGGTATTTATGTTTTAACTGACTAGTTTTGTACATAATGGATCTTTACAGAATGTAGTTGATGACTAACATCCTAACTTATGTAGAAACTGTTTCTACGTAAATAAATTGAGCCATTTTAGTTCAGAAGCCCTGGACTGGTGTTCAGTAGGGAAAGGGTTAAGTACCTGAATGAGTCCAGAGGGCCAGGACAGGAAGCAGGTGTTGCTAAACGGCATAGGAGAGGAACTGCTTTGAGGAACTACCAGAAGGGCTGCTTGTGATGTGTTGCCAAACAAATACTGTGGAGTGGCTAACGGATAGTTTCCAGTGTTTACATTTGCTGCACCTGAGAGTATATTAGATGCACTAGCTCTCTCACAGCCACGGGAAGGTTTGAAAGTGCGCATGTGGTTATAAACAGCCTCTGTGTTTGTAATCTGTAATGTTTTTAATGCCTTTGGGTTATCATTCTAACTGTGTGTGTGTGTGTGTGTGTGTTTTATAGGTGATGCCCCCTCCCACCCCCCCTGCCCCTACCCACCACCCTACTGTCATAGTCCCCGCCCCCACACATTTCGCCACGGCGGCCGTGAGCCCAAACCCCAGCAGCAACATTATGTCCACATCGCGGCAGAATCTTGACACTATTGTTCAGGTGAGTCCGCTTGGGTTGCTTTTGTACTTTTTAATGTGTTTTTAAGAAGCAATACAGTTCATAATAATGAGTTGGACGGCCCGGTGTGTGTATTTGTGGGTGTCTGCCTGTAAATGGGTATTTGTCTGACCTTTTAACCTCCATCTTCAACTCCAGGCCATCCAGCATATCGAGGGGACCCAGAGAGTGGGCGGAGTCGAAGAGGAGCAGCGGCGGGCCGTCATTGTCACCCCGCGCCGCGTCTCTATGGAAACCACGGGCTCCGACACGGCCTCCGACAGTGAGGGTGAAGGGAACTTCGCCATGACCTAATTGCTGTATTCGCCCTCACTACAGACACAAAACAGTGAATGTATAACACTCACGGCAGCACTTACATGCAAACACACACACACACACACACACACACACACACACACACACACACACACACACGTGTCTACATGCATACACTCAAATTCAGTCGTGGTGAGCTATATGTTTGGTAAAAGAACATTTGATTCTACCACCCAACACAACACACACACACACACACACACACAGGAAAAGCTACCCCCTCTCCTCCTCCCTTTTTGAATGATGTTTGATGCAGCTGGACTCTGTAAGAGATGTGTTGATGGCACCCTTCCTCCGTTCTCCCATTTTTTTTTTTTCTTTCCTGTAATGGCATAATTTCACTCATCTCAGTGGAGGAGTGGGGAAGGGAGAGAGGGGCGTTGAGGGGGGGCGACACTTAAGCGAGGTGACCAAAGAAAAGCCATGTCCACTCTTAGAGGGGGCCAGGTGTACAACCAACACGAGACCTGTCCTCCGCAGAAGCCCCGGTCAACTTCCTGTCACACATGTCCTAGTACTATAGCTAGCGTGCTCTTTGGCTGCCATTTTCTGCGTTGCTTCGTTTAGTCCCCTTTCCCCCCCCTCAGACTAAGTGTTTCTGCACTAAAGTACACACTCTCCTTCTCTTTTTTTTTCTGAATGCATGAATTGCAATTGGTGCTTCAGTCCTTTCTTTTCCTTTTTGCTTGTTTAAAGGAGGAAGGCGAAGATGAGTGTATTAGCAGAGCCGCCGTCGTGGCCGTTTATCTATGCAGTCTACACCGCGTACTTAGACACTATTCAGATGCAAATTACACTCAGAAAAGAAAACGACACAGATTGCAAAACCTGTCTAAACGGAGCACACCCTCAGCACGTACTGTTTACCTTGTGGTCCACCTGGTGGGACGTACCATTGCACCACCCCACCAGTGGAACGTACCACCTCACCACCAGAGTCCTCCAGGCACCCTCACAAGCCCTGCAGATGAGCTTCTCTCATCACGGTGCCTTCCGTCAGTGACCCCTAACCTGAAAGCACTAGATAGGTAAAAAAAATACAGGTAACTAGCAGCAGATACAGAGAGACAAAATCAAGACTGATACAAAACTACCCACGTTTCTGTAGACCTGGATGGGGGATGGGGGGGATCCAGGTCACATGTCTGTAGACCTGGATGGGGGATGGGCGGGGGGGGGGGGGATCGAGGTCATGTGTCTTTACACTTGAAGAAAATATCTGTTTTGGCTGTACCGTGCAGGCCTGTGAAATTGCAACACGGCCTGTTTCCAAGCTCTGCGAACAGCACTGAAGCTCATCCACACAGTTCCCAGCTAGAGCACCTCCAATCCGGATCTCCTCAAAGACGAGAGGTTTCCACCCCTGACCACACATAGGAAAAAGGCAGCTGTTTCAAATAGGAGCTGGGTCTTTTGTGCCCCCTTCAGTATGATCTGGGATAAGACTGAGATTAGCCTTTTCTAACATGTCTCCAGCATTTGGTTGTTGGCACTCGGATGAAGTTCTCTCCCGCGTTCCTTTGGTCATAGCATGTGAATAGGTGACTGCTAACGATCCCCGGGGTCAAGGCGACATTGTCAACCACACAACTCCACATCTTTAGCTCAGATAACAGGAGTTTCGGTCATGTAAAGCTCACGCATTGTTAAGCTTGTGTGTCTTGTCAGTCTATTTTTGGTTTCCTTGGCTTTCGTTTTTTTTTTTTTTTTTTTTTTTTTTTTTTTTTTTTTACTGTAGTCAGATTTTTTTTAAAGAAACTTGTCTTCTATGGTGTTGCCTGTGTAATTTTCTCTGTTTCCATTGGACAACCTTTCATCTCTATATACACCTGTACAGACAACAAAATGAACTGTGTTTAAAAAAAAGAAAAAAAAAAAAAAAAAAGGAAGAACATGAAAAAGAAAGTAAGAAAACCAGAATTGTACAGACCTGAAGTATGGGAAAATAAAAATAAGGGTACATGTTACAGGCTAACATGAAGCACTTAACTGTCCTGTCACATATATAAATATATATATATACACATTTCAGACTTCAAAAACGATGAACAGCCATTCCATGATCTGTATCTGTGTCCCATGTCACCATTGTTTCCCATCGTTATCACCATTCATTTTAATTTTTTCTTTCGTTGACTTCATGCTTCATCTTTCCTCGCATCTCTTTATTCGTCTGTGCATTATAGGCTACCTTGTCATTTATGTTTCGTTTTTTTGTTCCCTTTTCATTTGTTTGTAGAAGTGCTCTGTGTTTTTAAAAAAAAGCGGTTATATTTTTTTGCTCATTAAGAGGGGTTATGAGAGGCCAGTGCCTTTGTTTTCTTTTCCAAATGATGAAAGAAAAATAATAAATTTTGTACTTTTTTTTACAACTTGTTGTCTGGTGGTCATTTTTATATGGTTAACGCTTCTGAGTCGAGGTGTTGGTGGAATTGTTACACAACAGACAATGTGGTTTGAAGATTGAAATTCATAATCATAAGCTTAGATGCTAATGAATTATTGATTAATGCATTTGATTGGAATATCATAACTTCTGAAAACGGTATTGTCTGCACTGTAGAAAATTCCTTTCAGAGATCTAGGACACATACACAAATATAAAACACCCTTGGGGCATACAGCTGCAGATGTCCCGTCTTTCTCCCTTTTGAAAGTTGTGGGTTCAGAGCCTACTCCACGTTTTATGGATTTTGTCATTTTATCATCAGACCTCTTCTGTGGTAAAGCAGACTCCATATTTCAAATGCATGGGGGTGCCAAAAGACTTCGTCTGGTTGTATTTCAGTCCCAACAGTTGGATTGCTCCGTCTGTAGATTTACATCCAGCTGACAGCTTCTCCTCACAGCCCGCCCAGGAGGACACCGCTGGAGTCGGAGATATTCCTTTGTTGCTGTGAAGCCTCTTCGTTCAAGTCACAACTCCATTTACTGATAGTGGTCGTCAGACTTCTGCTAGGTCAAAGGTCAACGCAATAGTTTGTGGGTCACTATAATGCAGCACACACACAT
>NC_045177.1:5193924-5226424 GCF_900700415.2 Clupea harengus
TTCTGTTACGATGAAGCTCAGTGTTCTGCTCATTTGGAAAATCAAATGATCCACAAAGAAAATGAAAAATGTAATTGGCAAAGGGCATATACTTGGCAGTCAGGACATATTCTTCATAGCTGAAAAATGCCTAAGAATGATGGCGTGGAACAATTGATCTGAATTTCAGGTAGAACTTTTGAGAGTGTTTCTGTCTCCCGTGACTTTATCTGACATGCAGTATTACAATGACAGTGACAGCACAAACAAACAATGCAGCAGCATTTATATGTGATGTGGTATTGTACACGTTAACAGGTCACACAGTTGTGTAACAAATGCCAACGGGTAACCCGAGCCATCGTCCTTTGGAATTTTGGCGGTCGAGCGTGTGTGTATGTTCACCCACAGACGACGTTCTCTCGCGCTATGCTAATGGACACTGTCCAAACTTCGTTGGTGAAAGAATCACCAAAACACTTTAGTGCACACCACCCCGGTCGCACGCACACACTCGCTCGTATAAACCCTTTCCAGTCTCCTTGGCTGGAGGCCTGCCCTCATTCAATTCAATTAGGGACACCGTAGGAACACTTAAGTCCAGCAGAGACATTTTTTACGACCAAGGGGGAGTGATCTGATCTCACAGACACGTTGAATGCCAGAGGTGAGACAGACACCATTGGCGCAGGGCGGTGTGTCTGTCTGCCCCTCTGTGTGTGTGTGTTTGTGTCCATGTCTCTGTGTGTGTGTGTGTGTGTGTGTGTGTGTGTGTGTGTGTGTGTGTGTGTGTTATGTGTGTATGTGTGTGTGTGTGTGTGTGTGTTTGTTTCCGTGTGTATGTGTGTGTGTGTGTCCATGTAGGCTGTGCATGTGTGTGGGTGTGTTTGTGTCCGTGTGTGGGTGTGGGTGTGGGTGTGTGTGTTTCCATGTGTGTGGGTGTGTGTCCATGTGTGTGAGTGTGTGTGCCCATGTGTGTGTGTGTGTGTGTGTGTGTGTGTCCATGTGTGTGAGTCTGTGTGTCCGTGTGTGTGTGTGTGTGTGTGTGTCTCCATGTGTGTGAGTCTGTGTGCCCATGTGTGTGTGTGTGTGTGTGTGTGTGTCCATGTGTGTGAGTCTGTGTGTCCGTGTGTGGGTGTGGGTGTGGGTGTGTGTGTTTCCATGTGTGTGAGTCTGTGTGTCCATGTGTGTGTGTGTGTGTGTGTCCATGTGTGAGTCTGTGTGTCCATGCGTGTGTGTGTGTGTGTGTGTGTGTGTCCATGTGTGTAGGCTGTGCATGTGTGTGGTAATGAGGTATAAAATTAGCCCCCTTGCTGCGCCCTGTCGACACCAGGGGCACACCGTGCAACAGGAGAGCTGATCGGAAATCCACAGGCCTAAACCTAAAAGGCCCTCGGCTTAAAACTGCACACTTTGAGGAGGCTCCAGTTGCTTTTCTAAGACGGGTTTCGCTGCAATACTTCCGTATGACCCAGGAAATGTGCCCCCCCCCCCCGCCCCCCCCAACATGACCTTGAAGCAAATGTGAGAGGTCATGGGGGCTGGATGAAAGTCTTGGTAGTTTGGTAATTGGATAATTTAACTCACAGTATACGAACTCACAGTATACGTATTTACATACACACATATCATATTGTACACACACACACACACAAAATGCAGTTGCTAGTATATGGCACCTGCCGAAGGTACAGATTTGGTATCATTTAAGATGTTTGAGCAATTTGTGCTTAATGTCAGGATGACCGACTCAGTGCAGACTTACATGCAGTATTTGGTCACCAGCCATTCGGTCACACAGAACAAGACATTCTGGTCTGGTTCTGACCAAGTTTATCAGGCACACTTGTAGACTGCATCCACTGCCACTGTTTAGTCATGGCCATGATTATTCACAAAAAAAAAGGTTTCATTCTGTAGGAGCAAACTTCAGAAGCAACAAATAACCATTACAGGCAAAACTGTACGAGGCCGAGCTATAACACGAGGCCTGAATGGTTTAAGGGTGAATCACATCCTAAAATAGGCAAGAACAGGCAAGGAGAGGAGTGCACCTTTAGCTAATCTAATGTGGGTTAAGCTCTTATCCCACCCATCTGGTGTGATCTGTGTGTAAAGTCAGACATGACTGATGCTGGCCTTAGCGCCGCGTCCCTTGGGTGTCTTCTCGAGTCCATATTTAACAATGACAGGCTTGCTGTCAGCGCGTGCTGTTTTCCGGCATGTCATACATTCTGGCAGCTGCGTGGTCATAATCATTAGCTTATATTTCAAAGTCTCCTGGTTCCATTGTCCGTTTTTTTTATATCTTTATTTATTAGATTTGCGTGCGTGCGTGCGTGCGTGCGTGCGTGCGTGCGTGCGTGCGTGCGTGCGTGCGTGCGTGCGTGCGTGTCTTTGTGTGTGTGTCTGCATGTATCTGTGTGTGTGTGTGTGTGTGTGTGTGTGTGTGTCTTTGTGTGTGTGTCTGCATGTATCTGTGTGTGTGTGTGTGTGTGTGTGTGTGTGTGTGTCTTTGTGTGTGTGTCTGCATGTATCTGTGTGTGTGTGTGTGTGTGTGTGTGTGTGTGTGTCTGTGTGTATCTGTGTGTGTGCATCCACTGTATGTATTCTATTTAGACTTAGTTATGCCCTCTGTTTTTTATCTATGTATTTGTGCAGGTACATAATGTGCACATGTGTGTGTGTGTGTGTGTGTGTGTGTGTGTGTGTGTGTGTGTGTGTGTGTGTGTGTGTGTGTGTGTGTGTGTGTGTGTGTCTGTGTGTGTGTGTGTGTGTGTGTGTGTGCGTGTGTGTGTGCATGTGTGCGTATGTATGGATGTGTGTGTGTGCGTGCATGTGTGGGTGTCTGTGTGTGTGGCATACTTAGGTCTCCATAATGATTCACAGTAGCACTGACTCATTCCAGCCCTGCTCATTGAGGCCTTTGGGAGCAACCTGCAATGTTGTCAGTGGACAGCGATCCAAGTGTTAAAGGTTCCTCACCCCCTTTTTGTGAAGGTGAGAATTAAGCAGCTGTCCCAGGGCAGCCACCTGATCCATGGAGCTGTGCCCACGATACCCAACCTGTGCAACCGAGGACCGCCTAACCCTTGTGTGATCTTTAGAGAACCCCCCTAAATGATCTTTTTTTTTTCAACTTCAAATTGGATGACTTTTCCTAGCGTGACCCCAGATATTTACACGGTTTGTGATGAATGAGAGGTTGTTTCGTCATGCGAAATGGATTTGGGGTTTTAAAATTCAATTACGCTGCTTTATTTTAGGGGTTTCGTGAAGGCGGCTCATTTCTTGAACCTGAGGACAAAGGGAGTATACAGAATGTAAAAGCCCTGGTCAGTGTCTCTCTGTGCTCCTCGCAGATGAAACGAATTGGCAGATACAGTCCGCACAGAGAGAGAGAGAGAGGGAGAGAGAGAGAGAGAGAGAGAGTAACTTTGAGACTAAATGTATTACCCCCCCCCCCCCTCCCCCATTCTGTACCTTTAGCATTTGCCATCATGTCCATATGGATGTTGTGTAACAGGGAGACCCCTTGGAGACGTCATGACAACGCTAAACAAGCCAAGAATAACATGTCCAAGTGATTATAATGAACTGAAATGTTCTTCAACATGTGTTCACTTTGCGTGCTGGGATCATTATACACTGTTTGTTTTCCACTCCAACTGGTTACGACTGAGTAGCAGCTAATCGTACGTCTTTATAAATGCACTGTTTGAGGTTGCAATGATCCATTTTGTTCTTGTTAAGTGTCGAATGGATTGAAATTGAATAGCGTTACATTGAACGAGTTGAAAAACCCTTGTTGCTAATGATCACCTGCCATCGTCTGTTGGCCACCAGCCGTTTTGGTCTCATTCTTTTTAAGAAGTCGGGTGATGCCTTTATAGTATACAAGGTTAGCCCTCAAATAGTCTATGCCTAAGCATTTCCATTCAAGGAGCTGTAATTTGAGTCCGGACGTCTGAGAGTGCCGCGTTCGGTCTGTTTTTGGCCTACGCACTCAGGCAACTCTTAAGAAAAGGAAGAGGGAAATAAATGTTAGCGGTGTAGACTCCAAAAACAGCAAAGCTCTTTACCTTCATTTGAAAGTTATTGAGAATACAAGTGGGGGCCTCACAACTGTAACTCACAAGGGTTGGAAAGTTTCAAATTGTTCCAATTCTGCAAGGTGATATCCTCGTGGTGTTGTGTAGAAGCTCTGTGTGTTGAGAGCTGGAAAGTTCTGGAATTCTCTGTGACTTGGCACATCCTAAGAGCTCTTGCCCATCAAAGCTTCTCGTTTTTCAACCACAGTACACAGTTGCTTCATTTCTTTGAAAACTTTATGGGGACATAACAAAACAAAGAATCTTGGCATTGTACTCTAGAAACTTAAGTCTTAGAACTGAAAACATTTATTGAGGTAACATCCCAAATTGCTAAACAAAGAGCCGTTCATTATTAGAAGTTTTCTTTATTTGTTTTATTCTGTAACTAAAAATATTACAGCAAAAAAGATCCATTCAATCCGTATCAAACCTCTTCAATCTCACATGTGTCTGACACATCCCCGCCAACACTGACTGACATCTTCCTCCCTTGGCAGATGCAGTGGCTGAGGTGGCCAGCCCTGTGGGTTCAGAAGATGAGGCCTTGGTGCAGCTGAAGCTCCAGTCAGAGGGGGACCTGTTCCCCTGCGCCTGTGACCCCACCGAGGAGCTCAGTCCCAGCTCCTCCAATGACACTCCGGCCCCTGAGAGAGTCTGCCAGCCCTGCAACCTGGGCTCTCTCCCCCTGGAGCAGGGGGTGGTGGAGGAAGAGGAGGAGGAGGAGGAGGCCAGCTCTGTAGAGGAAGCTGCTGTACCTGAAGAGGATGCAGTGAGTGAGGAGGAAGGGGAGTCCTCTCAGGAAGAAGAGGAGGGGCCGGGAGAGGAAGGAGAGGGGGAGGCCGCTGCTGAAGAAGTGGAGGTGGCTGAGGCTGATGCTGTTGAGGAGGAGACTGCTGAGGTAGAGGAGTTGGTAGGCGAGGAAGCCGCTGAGGAAGTCTCTGATGAGGAAACGGCGGGGGAAGAGGAGACTGCTGAGGCAGAGGAGACTGCTGAGGAAGAGGAAGCCGTAACAGAAGAGTCAGCCCCTGAGGAGGAGCCTGCAGAGGAAATAGAGGAGGAGGAAGCTGCAGAGCCAGCAGGTGAAGAGGCAGTGGAAGAGTCTGTTGAGGAGCCCGTTGCTGAAGAGGAGGAACAAGAGGCAGCTGAGGCAGTAGAGGTGGAGGCAGAGGCAGTAGAGGTGGAGGCAGAGGCAGTCGAGGCAGCTGAGGCACTAGAGGTGGAGGCAGAGGCAGAAGAGGCAGGGCCTGAGGAGGAGGAGGAGCCTGAGGTTCCTGAAGAAGCTGAAGAGGAAAACACTGCTGAAGAAGCAGAACTGGAAGCAGAGGAATCAGTACCAGAGCCAGAACCAGAAGAGGTAGTCCCAGAACCGACTGCAGAAGTGGCAACAGAACCAGAGGAGGTAGCAGCAGAACAAGAGCCAGCTGCAGAGGAACCAGAAGCGGAAGAGGTGGAACCAGAGGCAGAAGTAATTGCTGAGGTGACAGAAGTAGAACCGGAGCTAGTAGCAGAAGAGGCAGAGCCAGAACTAGCAACAGAAGACGTAGTACTAGAAGCAGAGCCAACTGTAGAGGAACCAGAGCCAGAGCCAGAGCCAATTGCGGAACCAGAACCAGTACCAGAGGAGGCAGCAACCGTACCAGAGCCTGAACCAGAGGCAGTGGTGGAGGAGGTGACAGTTGAGGAAGCTGTGGTGGAGGAGGTGACAGTTGAGGAAGCTGTGGTGGAGGAGGTGACAGTTGAGGAAGCTGTGGTGGAGGAGGTGACAGTTGAGGAGGCAGTGGTGGAGGAGGTGACAGTTGAGGAGGCAGTAGTAGAGGACGTGGCAGTTGAGGAAGCTCCGGAGGCAACAGTGGAGAAGGTGGTACCAAAGGAAACACCTGCAAAAAAGACAGGTAGTCCAGCCACTTTTGTTACTGAAATTGAGTTTAATTCCCAAACCAATATTTACATATTTCTTTACTACAATATTGGCAGGTACAATCAATAACAAGAGCCAAGGTACTGTTTGTTTTGAGTTTAATGTCCTGGCTAAGATCAACAGTGGGAGATTCATTTTCAAAGAATGCTTCTCATTAATACAGCAGCCACACTAAATGAGTGCTTCCAGCAGCAAAAAAAGAAAACAAAAACAGAAAGTCGGTGGCCCCCTCTGGTTAAAGGAGGAGTCCTCTCTGCATGTGGGCCACACAGTAGAGCGCAGAGGAACATGGCTACAGATGGCAGTTAGAGTTATATAATATCACAGGCTTTCTGATGAAAGACATCTTGTCTGCAATTAGAGTAGCAATTACTATAATGTAAGACACTGTGTAACATGCTAATGACTTCGCCCAAAACTCTCAAAGGTAAAAAACTGTTTGCTGCTACGGCTTGCTAGATAAGATGGGATGATGCGGGCATACTTGAGCGTCTAAATTAAGGCAGGATAAGAAAGATTTAACATAGGAGTTTGGCATTTTAGTTTGGATTATCTGGCCTTAAGAGCAACGTGTTCAAAAACAAAAGCATCATAGTCTTGGCTAATACCACTAATTACCCTCAAAGTGTTAGCTAACAAATCACTTTCCTGCAAATTACCAACCACCAACAAGCCTCCATCTTTAATTAACCCTTATTCACAGGCCTTTAACACTGTCTTTACCTCCCTTTGTCCGTCACAATTGACATCTCAAGTGCCCCCCCCCCCCCACACACACACACACACACACACACACACACACACTTTCCTATTGATTCCCCCCTTCACCCCCTCAGCGTTAACAGCTGCACGGGGCCTGAAGCCCCCTCCAGTAAGCCCCTCGAGAGCGCCGCCATTCAGCGAGTGAGAGTGTAATCAGGACCTGGCATCTGAGTGTTGACAGTGCCATAAAAGAGTCACACCGACTCCCCCCCCCCGCACGCGCCCATCCGCGCTCCTGCTGCCCTGTTCCCCTGTTCCCTATCACCTGATATCTGTGGCCAACACAGGGCATCAGAAAAAGTCTGGGGACATAAATACACCTTCCCGAAATAGGATAGATGTGTGGACTATAACAATATGCCTGTTATCCGCTTGCAGCTCCCGTTAGCTGACATGAAGTAATGAAGTCGTATTGCAGTACTGTAAAATGTGAAAGCGGAAGCAAGATGGTCTTAATTTTACAAGTCACATTTATGATTGAAGACCGTAGCTTGTCGAACGCATTAACTTTTATGAACAGTGTCTCACACCAAAGCACTCTGAACACGCTTTACAAGGCTGTGCCATAAATAAAGCAGAAAGACAAAGTGGCTTTGGAGAGAGTACAGGCAGGATTGTCTTCAATAACGCTGCGTGGATTTATTTGTCTGTTTTCTTTTGTTTTTCTCTTTTTTTCCCCGGACGATAGCCTCATCAGGTCCTGTGTCGAGAGACAGGTCTCACATTGATGACACCCTCCGTCTGAGTTCAGAACCCTCAGCTGAATATACCAGTAAGCGGGTCCTATTTGTAGTATTTATTCATACAATGATACCTGCAATTATTTGCTGAAGTATTGAAGTATATTTCATTCTGTTCCCTTTTCACTTTTGTCTCGTGCGATACCCTGTGTACTGATTTATATTCTGTATATTTTCATATGTAGGATATATATCAGGCCTACAACAATTTAGTCAAGACAAATAAGTACTTCATTGAGGCTTTCTCAAATGATACTGAGCAGACCAATGTTCACATATTTGATTGGACATATTTCTATGCAGCTGATTGTTGGAGCTGATGGTTGGAGCCAACCTTTAGTAAATCAGGGCCCAAGTTGATGTAAAAAAGATGGATTTTCAGACATTATCATGATGGCATGATGCCACAATAGGCAGCATACATAACCACTTCACAAGAGTATCATAGTGGCAGAGGTACACACATTCACACAGGTCACGGGGAATCCAGGTGGCTTCCAACTGCTTCCAACAGACTGTTACCGAGATGGCGTTCCGACCGTGACAGAGCCCATAGCATAGACCCAGTTAATGCTGTCTGTCTGTGGCACCTCTCCCGTCTCTCCTTTCTCCCGTCTCTCCTGTCTCTCCTGTCTTTCCCATCTCTCTACTTCCATGTCATGTCACAGAATCATGATCCATTTTGTCCTTTTCTCCTCTCCCCTACCAAAGCCACCCTGAAGAAGCTGCAGGCTATCTACCACTCTACCATCAAGCCCATGGAGCAGGCTTACAAATACAACGAGCTTCGCCAACACGAGGTCTCAGGTGAGACTGTGCTTTTTTTCCTCAATTACCTTCATACGGTCTATCCCCAAAACACCCGCCTCTCCTTTGGGACAGCCCCTTTTAAAACCTCTTTTAGGCCTGTATCCCTCCATACAACTACTATCCCTTCCATACAAAACAGCACATAATGGAAATATAGCACACTACTTCAGGGGCACTCAAGGCATTCAGAGGAAGAGGTCAGCTGCCAAAACATCACATCCCTAAATCCCTTTCTAGCCCTTCCAGTAGAGGCCACATGGACAAAAACTACAATGAAACTCTGGAGTCTGAAGTCTGTGGCACAAAGAGTCTCTTAGACACCCCCAGAAAGCTACTCAGAGCTTTAGCTGCAGGTTTGTGTGAGTGTGTGTGTGTGTGTGTGTGTGTGTGTATGTGCGTGTGTGTGTGTGTGTGTGTGTGTGTGTGTGTGTGTGAGAGAGAGAGCGAGAGAGAAAGAGAGAGTCCTGAATGAGGCCTGGCACTCCCCTGGCTGTGCTTATGACCCATGCCTGCAGATGTGACACAGCTGCTGTGATGAAAGCCCACCCTGTCTCTGGGAAAACAAATACACTCATTTAGAGAAATGTCATGTCATGCCAGTCCACCTGACTGCAATCAACTGTTCTCAAACAGAAGGCCTACTGCCTGGGGTGTGTTATAGTTAGATGGGTGTGTGTGTGTGTGCGTGTGTGCGTGTGTGTGTCTGTCTGTGTGTGTGTGTGTGTGTGTGTGTGTGCATGTGTGTGTGTGCGTGTGTGTGTGCGTGTGCGTGTGTGTGTGTGCGTGTGTGCGTGTGTGTGTGCGTGTGTGTGTGTGAATGTGCGTGTGTGTGTGTGTGTGTGTGTGTGTGTGTGTGTGCGTGTGTGTGTGTGAGTAAGAGAGAGCAAGAGAGACGAAAAGAGAGAGAAAGCGCTTGCGAGAGTGTGTGTGTGTGTGTATGTGTGTGTGTATGTGTGTGTGTGTGTGTGTGTGTGTGTGCGTGCGTGTGTGTGAGAGAGAGAAAGAGAGAGACGAAAAGAGAGAGAAAGCGCTTGCAAATGTGTGTGTGTGTGTGTGTATGTGTGTGTGTCCAATAAGTAAACAATGTGTGCATGAGTGTGTGTGTGTGCGTGTATGTGTGTGTGTGTGTATGTGTGTGTGTCCAATAAGTAAACAATGTGTGCATGAGTGTGTGTGTGTGTGCGTGTATGTGTGTGTGTGTGTGTGTGTGTATGTGTGTGTGTGTGTGTGTCCAATAAGTAAACAAAGTGTGTGTGTGTGTGTGTGTGTGTGTGTGTGTGTATGTGTGTGTGCGTGTATGCGTGTATGTGTGTGTGTGTGTGTGTGTGTCCAATAAGTAAACAAAGTGTGTGTGTGGCCTTGCTCCTGCTACTGAAACACAGCATGGAACGGCGGCTCACGTCCAGTAGTCCCGTTCCTCTCATTATGCATCTGTGTGATGGGGTCTATAAGTCCACACAGTCTTATGATATTGAATATAGTGGTGCCTGTCGGTCTACCATCCTTTCACTAATCAGGGAACTTCCTTCCTCTCTATTAATACAGATGCTGAAATCGCTGCCAAGCCCTTGATGTTGTTCCTTGGTCCTTGGAGTGTTGGCAAGTCCTCCATGATCAACTACCTGCTGGGTCTAGAGGATACGTCCCAGAAGCTTTACACAGGTAGGGGACCTCTGCTACTCCGTACCCCCAGTCTCCGCAGTACTCAGTTGGATAGATGTGCAGGGCGATGCTGTGGTGTGGATCAGATGCTGTGTCAGAAAATGCAGGCTTGCAGATCTGAGTCCTTGAAGGGGCATTCACAGCAAAAGCGTGTGTCCACAGAACAGTGTGACTACAACGTTTACAACTATTGCCTTTGGGCTCCAAACCTCGAGGGAGATTTCCACCATATCGGTGTGGCTTTCCCAAGCTGTCACTGTAAAAAAAATCTAACAATAGATTAATGCAATTTCAAAATTCAAATTGACAACAAAATGCAAACCTTGACACAATTGCTCCCATGGCTTCACTCTCTCTCTCTCTCTCTGGCTCTTTCTCTCTTTCTCTTTCTCTCTCCCTCATTCTCTCTCTCTCTCTCTCCCTCATTCTCTCTCTCTCTCTCTCTCTCATCCTCAGGCGCTGAGCCCACCACCTCTGAGTACACAGTGATCATGCACGGAGAGAAGCTGCGCACCGTTGAGGGCCTGGTCATGGCAGCGGACAACTCACGGTCCTTTACGCCCCTGGAGAAGTTTGGGCAGGGCTTTCTGGAGAAGCTGGTGGGCATCGAGATGCCCCACAAGCTCCTGGAGAGGGTCACGTTTGTGGACACACCCGGCGTCATCGAGAATCGCAAGCAGCAAGAGAGAGGTGGGTAGGGGATAACTTGATACATATAGATTTCAACTTACTAATTTATATTTGAACACACACACACACACACACACACACACAGTCTAAAAAAAGAGTGGGTCCCAGGCAATATTTCAATTCAGTATTAATAGACTGTTGGAAGACATAGCAGGCCTGTAAATAAACTTGCTGTTGCTGTTTTAATTAGCGACAAAATGTTAGTAAACAGAGCTAGTAAACTCATCATGATTATGCTTCAGATACTAAATGAGTTATACTGCATGACCTTTTGAGACCTATGAAGAAGGTTTGTGCAGGTATGAAGGGTATGTGATAGATCTGGCTCCTGTTTGAGGCCTCCTAACCTCTAGCACAAGTCATTTAATATCTTTCTCCCCTCTACCCCCCAACCCATTCAGGCTACCCTTACAACGAAGTGTGCCAGTGGTTCATCGACCGCGCCGACCTGATCTTCCTGGTGTTCGACCCCACCAAGCTGGACGTGGGCCTGGAGCTGGAGATGCTCTTTCGGCAGATGAAGGGCCGGGAGTCCCAGATCCGCCTCATCCTCAACAAGGCCGACAGCCTCTCCACGCAGAACCTCATGCGCGTCTACGGCGCCCTCTTCTGGAGCATGGCGCCGCTCATCAACGTCACCGAGCCGCCGCGCGTCTACGTCAGCTCCTTCTGGGACCAGGACTACTCGGCGGACACCAGCCGCGAGCTGTTCCGCCGCGAGGAGGTCTCCCTGATGGAGG
Source organism: Clupea harengus (assembly GCF_900700415.2). NCBI lineage: Eukaryota > Metazoa > Chordata > Actinopteri > Clupeiformes > Clupeidae > Clupea > Clupea harengus. The sequence goes on from NC_045177.1 coordinate 5,205,320, forward strand.
ACCTGAACCAGGTGATCGAGAACCAGCTGGAGAACAAGATCGCCTTCATCCGCCAGCACGCCATCCGGGTGCGCGTGCACGCCCTTCTGGTCGACCGCTACCTGCAGGCCTACTACGACAAGCTGGGCTGGTTCAGCGACCCGCACGAGGTCTTCAGCGACATCGTCAACGACCCCGACCGCTACTACATCTTCAAGGGCGTACTGGCCAAGACCAACGTGAGCAAGTTTGACCTGCCCGACCCCGAGCTGTACCGCGACTTCTTCGGCGTGACCCCGCCGAGCAACTTCAAGCAGCTGTCGCAGCACTGCAGCTGGATGGGCGGCTGCCTGATGGAGAAGATCGAGAGGGCCATCACCGACGACCTCCCGGCCCTGCTCAGCAGCCTGGGCGACAAGAAGGAGGCGGCCCAGGGGGCAGCGGCGGGGTCCAAGGGGGGGTCAGAAGAGACGGAGAAGCCCAAGAACCGCTGGCGAAAGCAATGAGATAAGATGGATGGGTGAGGGAGAGATGGGTGATGGAGAGATGGGGGGGGTGGAGAGGGGGGGTGGATGGGGGAAGGGGTGAAGAACAAGGGAGGAGAGAGTAATTGGTTGATTGAGGACTGATGGCCCTGCACCAAGCTAATTAATTAATGAATGTATGAAATGCATGTAAAAAAAAAACACGAATGAATGTGTATGCATAGGTGGACTGATGTATAGATAAAGGGATGGATGGCTCTACGCTATGCGTGAATGGATTGATATCTGGGTGCTCTGACTGAGGTGATCGAAGGAGAGGAGAGGGGTTGGGGTGGGTGAAGCCCAGCATGGTACAAAGCTATGATTTATAGACGTTCATCTCAAGAGAAATATGGGGAAAAAAAGATGTGACATAAAACAGAGACTGTCAGCGATTAGGATCAACTGTGTTGTGTGTTCACACGATGAGAAGTCATTGTGGTTTTTGTTTTGTTTGGGTATTTCTCTTTTATTTATTTCCGTTTTACAGTTAGACATGGCACATCGGCCGATGCACTAGTCTAAACATTTCAGGACATTCTTCCTAAACAGTTTTTTCCCTTGATACAACTGTCTTGTTAATACACATTTGTACTGATTCTTTGGATTAGAGAACCTGTGGGTCTGCATGATATCAGCTAATTTTATGACATTAAAGTTATTTGATTTCCTTGTAGAGTGACATCATGTTTGTTTTTACGCAAGTTGATTAGAATGAATGGATAAGCGGTTGGGGTGGATGGATGGATAAAAAGATGGATGGATGAATGGAAGTATTTCATAATGTTTTTTCCCCTCACTGGTGAATGCAAGTGCTACCAACAAGATGGATGACCAACAAGAACAATTCATTTGGATTAATTACATTTATTTCCCAGTTTGTATCAGTATTTGTATCATCATACTTTACACTTTAAATACATCCTAGAGGTGTTTACACTAGTTACAAATTCTGCCTATACACTTACTACTGTTAACCAAAGTGTCTCCAGAATGTGTTTAGTCTCAGTCTTTCTGAAGACCCCCACCCATTCAGTAGTACCTTCTCAAATCCTTAAAATCTCCTTCAAACTCACCTATGGTCCTGTGACCTTGAAGAGCACGGGAAGGGAGAAGACCATCCCTAAAAATGCAAAAGTACGTTTTACTTGGGAGTGTTTAAATGTTTGTTATTTTAGGTGCAGTGTCTGACCACCAGGTGGAGCTCTAACTCACTCTGGAAATGACTCAGAGGCAAAGCCCTGTCTGGGGCAGTCGCCTTGGTGCACATTTGAGCACTGTTGATTTTTCTTTCAAGGCCATTTTAAACAACCTTGTGTTTGTTTGCTTTAAAGAAACTAAACAAAAGATGGCCTCCGACAAGAATTGTTACTACAATGACTAAGCTAGGCATGCAAACTGATGATACACACCCCCTAAATGTATTTTCAGTTACTCCTGTGTTTCCATGTGTTAGAGAAACATGCAGTCTTAGTGTAAAAACTGAATCTAATACCAACTGATGTATATATTAGTTCAACATAGCCTTTTATTGACCAATGTAAATTCAGATCAAACATTTATGATCTTAATGGATAGCACTTAGCAACGGTGGCATTCAAACTCAAACACTAGGCTCTGATGAAGCATAACTGATATGATACACCCCATAGGAAGCTCCACTTTGAAGAAGGCTTTTCCTCGCACAGTTTCAAGACATCCGTGAAATACTGGCACTCTTTGGCTCCAGGCCAGCCTGTGTAATGTATCTTACACATCCTGAGGTAAACCCTTGCGTTTTTTCTGCAAGGTGGGCTCTTAGAATTCTTTACAGCAAACTGATAGACTGTCTCGGGGGGTCTGTTCAGACAATGCACTTGCCCGCTAGTATAATAAATTACACCATTACAGGAACTAATTATACAGTTAACAGAGTCACGCTCAGAGGGGTTGGCCCATCTGCCTCCTGCCTCCCGGTGGCAGGGCGGGCGGGGGGAGCTGGGGCACGGAGCCAGCTCTGCCGAGTAGGCTGACACCGAGCCAGGCGTGCTGCAGAGTGGCAAAAACAACAGTGATAGAAACTCACACTCTTTTGGCGTGAGACTTCAGCCACCCCCTTTTACACAACCGGACGAGACAAGCTTTTTTTTTTTTTTTGTAAATCAAAATAGGAAGTAAAAACAATTCAAATCTGAAGGGGTCTGAATGATTTTTGGTTTTGGTTTTGCATAAATCTATTTGCATTACCTGAACAAACCATCAAACCATTTTGTTTTTTCATTCTCATGGAGAATTTGACTTTACTGAGAATCACTAGGCTGAAATCAAGCTATTATCTAAACGATCATGAGGTACACACATCATATTAAACTCTCCAACCTTGTGCTACAGGCAAAGTTGACATTCTGTTCTATAATACTTTTTTAATGAAGCCAGGTTGGAGGTCTGTACCACATTTCAGGAAATGGAATCGGTCACACCTCAGTAGGTGTGCCGCTGAGACGGAACCAGGAGGGGGTGAGGAATTCCAGAGTTCTATTAGGCCTATCATTATGTCCAAATACTCACCAGTGCAATGTGCTGTTGACCTGTTGCTAAGGGATCTTTAAGTTGCCTCTACTCATGAACATATTGTACACAGTGTGTCGTCCTTGCAGGACTTGACTCACTACCACGCCATCCAGTTTGAATGCCCATTCCTACACATGGTTTACACCAAACAATAACCCGAAACTGAAAGGTAGCAATGCTTTTGGCCATTCTTAGTTACTAGAGGAGGCATAATTGCTGCCCTGCTGTCCTTTCTGGAGGAAAGAACGTCAGGAACAATGTGTATCGGGGAATAGCTTGAGCTTGCTATTTTTAGACTTCCTTCTGATTTCGTGTGTGTGTTTTTGTGTGTGTGTATGCAGGTGTGAGCATACACGCCGCATGAGCCAGCCCTTGTGTATTGTGTGAATGTCTTATCTGACTGAACGAGGCGTGCCATAAGGAACGTATGTGATGTCCTGAAACCTTTGACCGTAATGGAGGTGGTTCTGTATCTCTGACTCAGCTCAATATTCTAATTCTACACGCAACTCACGTTTCACTCGTGCTTCCCTGATTCCTTTACAAGGGATTGTTACAGGGAAATCCCTGCCATGTGTGCGAAGATCTATTTTCAGATTTTAAATAATTCACACAAAATACTGTCTCATGGTAATTGACTATGTTGTTCCCAGGCTTGTCTAGTTTGGTTCATTTGACAATATTGTAGCCCACGCATTCCTTACACATGCAGAAAATAATAAGATGACATGTCAAAAAAAGATACATTTATGTAAACACACACGGGGAAATCCATCATCGGTTGGAGTAATGTGGGAAAAGGGGAAATCGCCGCCATTTCAGAACCTGCATGCTCCGTGCGCGCCCACTCTCTCTCGCTAATGATCCTCCTCTCCGTTCTTTTCGTTTTATTTTTGTTCGGTTGTTTAGCACTGTACTGCAGTACAACGTGCTTCTGGAGTAGTATCCTCACCATCTCAGCTGGTCAGGAAGTTGCGACTCCCTTAAGAAGATGGTGGAAGGGGGGAACTGACTCGTCTGCGACTGGTTAGTGCGAGAGTCACCGACGCCGTCAAAACTAATTACGGGTAGGCTGTTCCTCGGGCAGAGCGGAACAGACGCGGTAAGGCCAAGAGAGAGGAATCCTTCATCAAACGGAAGAGGACGCAACACAGCAACACGCAGCGGTACTACACTGCCTGGCGCAAACATGCCAGGGAAAAACCGGACAAACCCCGACTTTAAGGCGATTGTAAACAGAGGACAACACGCCTCCTGGAGCCCTCTATTGTAATTGAATTAGAGGAACCGAATATGGATATGTTTGTTTCCCCTCGTGGGATTTCTAGTCAGAAGGGAACGGACGCGACGGGAAGGCAGGGCGAATAATTATTCTGCACGCCCAACTCCACGAGTTTACAGCCTGCGCTGCCTAACTAAGGGGATTATGGCCTTGGGAAAACTTTCGTTTCTGTGGATACATAAGGGAACATATTGCTGACGTTTTGCGTCATTTTGGACATTCTGAATTCAACACCTTCAGGTCGACTTGGATTCGATTCGTTTATCTTGGATATTCATATAATCAAATGACCAGGACTCTTTTTGGTCAAAATTCGCCGGTTAAAAACATGTCAGTTATGTTATACTTGCAAGGACATATTTTGCACAAGTATTGATTTCGTGTTGTATTATCCGTGTGGTATCACCCCACTACTTTTGTGGCAAGTCTCTCTTGCAGCCTTAAGTGCGAAAGTGCCACTTAATTGCCGGAGGGAGGAAAGTAGATTTCAGTTGCAAATACGCGTCAACTTGTTTTTAAAAACGCACCTCGACATCTGGTGAATAGTCTTCCTCTTTGCCATCTGAAACCACAGGGAAAGCATCGGCGGGTATCCGGAATGGGAGTTCAGGAAAGGACGGGGCTCGTCTGTGGGAATGGGCCCGCTTCTTGAACTAGGCTGTAGTGGCTAACGGGCTCTGGTGAATTGCGTGGCCAGAAAAGACAGCCATAATGCCTTACTGTTGCTTTTATTCTTAAGTCAGGGTATTTTGACCATATCGGAGCTTTCCCCACCCGCATGTTCTCTCTTAGAGAGTGGAAATAAGGAATCGTGGGGCATTACTATTATCCTTCACTATCAGTGTGGATTGCCAGTATGAATCGAATGCTATTTTAAGGAAACTGTTGCTTGTACCCTACGTGAGTATTTGCTCTCTTTAGTCTATAAAGAACTTCGTCGAGATTTTCGATTTCCGTCTAGACTCTTTACAAGTAGCAGAGACCACAATCTGTACGAAATAAGAATTCGAAAGCTTGTGTCTGGAAAATAAGAACTGTGGATACATTGTATCTTCGGGTGAATGTAATGATGAATGGAAGATAAATTTGTCTGTGGTTACTGACCAATACAGGAGAGCGTTTTTCAGGGACAGAGAAAGGCTGTGAAGCGCACGGGCGTCAAAACACTTTCAGCAAAATCAGCACAGATGATTCACATTATATGGATTACTTGATATGAGAAGTCATTTGTCATATTTGATGATTGGATGTCAAATAGGATGCTATGCTCCCGAGAGGAAGAGGGGGCAAATGAAATGACCAAAGCCGGAGGATTGCTGCCAACCGACGAGCTAACATTGGACTGTTCAAGGGCTCCAGAACAGTAGAACATAATGGTGGAATCCAAATACCGACGTAGTATGAGGTCGGATAATGAACTCCTCAAGAGTCTGATATGTTCCGTTTCAAGTACGAGTATAATGTGTGCGTAAATAGACGTAATTTCTGCAGACGCGCTGGATTGAAATAGAGGGATTATTTGGCATTCGTGTCAGTTATCATTCGGTATATCCTCTCTTTCGTCACGCACATTAATAGCTATGTGAGACCGGTTAATAATATCTGTTCACCAAATCACCACCAACTGTCATTGTTAAGATTTTCCCTCACTTTACGACAAGCAACATGGCCTCTCCGCAGCACCAGCAGCTGCTCCGGCACAACACCGAGGTGAGCTGCGAGTCCAGCGGTGACGGCAGTGTGGCGGTGCGCATTAGCAGTAACAGCCCGCTCAAACAGCAGCAGCAGCAGCATGGCCTCGACACGTCGATTAAGCAAGGGTCTGTCCGCGCTGTCAAAACCGGAGGCTCAAAACCGTGCAAGGCTAGTATCTCCTCCAGCGACAGCTCAGGTGAATCCGGCAAGACGAGGACTATAATGACAAGTCTTCGCAGCCACAGGAAAGTCCCTCAGCTGTTTGAGCGGTCGGCGGCACAGTGCTGGGATCCTAAATTTGACTCGGCCATCTTGGAGGAGGCGTGCCGGGAGCGGTGTTTCCCGCAGACCCAGCGCCGGTTCCGCTACGTGCTCTTCTACCTGGCCACCGCCGCTGTTCTGTGGTGCGTCTATTTCGCCGTCAACGCTGCCCGCTGCAACCCTGCCTCCTTCGTGGTCCCCGCTGCCTCTTTTCTGCTCTTCTGCCTCCTTCTATTTCTGTTCACATTCACCAGACCTTACACACTCCTCTACAACCAGGCCTCTCTGCTTCTCATCACTGTGACCTTTGCCATCACACTGGCTCTACAGCTGCAAACCTCACACTTTGCCAGCCTCCAGAGGCTGACAAGGAGGAACCTAACTGGAGGGGACTCCCCAACATTTGGGCCAGAGGCCTCCTCCTTGCCGGCTACTCCCTGCATATCTCCCGTGGGCACCTTCTCCGTAGGCATGGAGGTGCTCCTGCTGCTCTATAGCGTTCTCCACCTGCGTCTGTACGCGTCCGTTCTGCTGGGCCTCCTCTACTCCGTCCTTTTCGAGGCTCTGGGCTGGCTGCATCTGGTGCCGGTGGGTGGGGGCGAGCTGGAGGAGGTCGGACTTCTGCGGTTGGAGGCCATGGAGAACCTGTGGTGGCTGGCGCCGGCCAAAGTCCTGCTGCACCTGTGCGCCCACCTGATCGGCATCCACCTGTTCATCATGTCGGAGGTCCGCTCACGCAGCACCTTCCTGAAGGTGGGCCAGGCCATCATGCACGGCAAGGACCTGGAGGTGGAGAAGGCCCTGAAGGAGCGCATGATCCACTCGGTGATGCCGCGGCGCGTGGCCGACGAGCTCATGAAGCAGGGCGACGAGGAGAGCGAGAGCTCCGGCAAGCGCTACTCGTCCGGCAACGCCGGCGCCACCACCGGTGCCGGCGGCGGGTCGTCGTCGGCGTCGGGCGCCGCCTCCTCCTCCAGCCCCAAGAGCCACAAGCGCAAGAAGGCGTCCATCCCGCGCTCCCAGTTCATCTTCCGGCCGTTCAACATGAAGCGAATGGAGCCCGTCAGCATCCTCTTTGCCGACATCGTGGGCTTCACCAAAATGAGCGCCAACAAGACGGCGCCGGCGCTCGTGGGCCTGCTCAACGACCTGTTCGGCCGCTTCGACCGCCTGTGCGAGCTGACGTGCTGCGAGAAGATCAGCACGCTGGGCGACTGCTACTACTGCGTGGCCGGCTGCCCCGAGCCGCGGTCGGACCACGCGTACTGCTGCGTGGAGATGGGGCTGGGCATGATCCAGGCCATCGAGCAGTTCTGCCACGAGACCAAGGAGACGGTGAACATGCGCGTGGGCGTCCACACGGGCACCGTGCTCTGCGGCATCCTGGGGATGGAGCGCTTCAAGTTCGACGTCTGGTCCAACGACGTCAACCTGGCCAACCTCATGGAGCAGCTGGGCGTGGCCGGGAAGGTGCACCTGTCCGAGGCCACGGCCGGTTTCCTCGACGACCGCTATGAGCAGGAGGATGGGAGGGTGATGGAGCGCATGGGCCAGAACTTTGTGGCAGAGCAGCTGAAAGGTAAGGGGGGTTAGAATATTCAGAAACATATTTTGTAATTGTATTCTATGTGGTCATATAGGCTTGCATTACATTACAAATACATACATGTAAGAAATGAAATGCAATCTTGTGATGGAGCAGTTCAGTGGTGTGTGGAATTACTAATAGGAGTGTAAACTTTACTCTGTGGTAGAAAAAAATAGTAAGCTAAAGAAATATTTTTAATTAAACCAGTTACCTTATTTTCTGATGCATCTGATTTTGTGATCCAGTACAATACAACCACTTGTGTAGGATTGCATTTCTGATTTGGGCATGTGCTGTCGCCAGTTGGAATTGAACTGTTCTTAGACATGTTAGCCCAACTGTCCTCCGTGTGGAGCTTATTGTAGGAGGCCGTGTCGAAATGTACTGTGTGCATGAAAGTGCAGTTAAAACTGTGCAGCCATGAAACGATCGGACCAAATTGATAGAATCAGGTTTGTTTTTGAGGTTCTGTTGTTTCACACCTTCAAAGTAAACACATTCACCTCGTTGGTGATTCGAAGAATCTTCTTAGTGGTGGATAGTCTTTTTAGGACTGTATTGTGTACACACACACACACACACACACAAACCTATTACATTATCTGAATTTTGTGAAATCTTTTGAAACTGGACTAATTTTCCAGTTACTCCGTAATGCCCCCACTGCATTGTGAGTGCAGCATAGTTGTGGCAGCAGTAGTCGGCGAGCCCATTTTGCTTCCCTGGCCTTTGCGATGGTGTCTGTAGTGTCTATGGTGTCTTGGTGCCAAAGTGTTGGTGGACACTCTGCTGAGTGGAGTTGATAAGAGTCTTTAACAGAGCCTCACACTCACTTTACTTCTCTCTATCACTCACTCACTCACTCACACTCACTCACTCACACACACACACACACACACACACATACATATACACTAACTCTTTCTTCGTTCTCTCTTTCTCACTCACACACTCTCTCTCTCACTCACTCTCTCACACACTCACACACACATATACACTAACTCTTTCTTCGTTCTCTCTCTCACACACACACACTCACACACTCACTCACTCATTTGCAGCTCCGCTCCTCTCTGCTGTGAGCGGAACATGCGCTCAGGCGAACTGTTGGCGCGGCACGCCTGGGAATATCACAGTGGGACTCGCTGACCTTTTTTTCGGCGACACCGCGGGAAGGCTGGGGATGGGACGGGTCCCACAGGGGGAGAATGTCTGCAGGTCTCTTCTTCCTGACCCCGTATATATTTTATCTGCGGTTCGCCTTGAACAATTAGTCTGTCTGTCTGGCAACGCCTCTCAGGGGGCTTGCTTTAGGTGATATTTTGGTATTTGAGCTATTCAAATCTCTGGTCTGGCAAGCCGCCAGCAACCACAGGCAATTTACACACACCTTTTGTTGTTTGTGTTTAGGGCAGAACCCGAAAACAAGGAGCTTAAAGCGCTTTTAGACTTCAACTGTACAAATTAGCCATCGTCAGAAGGAATTTTGTTTTAACCTTGTCATCATTGTTTTGGTAACGGTGAGTTGTTCTAATTTTACCAACCAAGCTCAGAGAATGAGCTAAGCTATTGGAAATGTCTGATTTGTGATTTCAGTAGTACAGTCTAAAGCTATTACCCAGCAGCTGTGGCTTGCACCTTGGCACAGATTTTTCTCCTCCCCTCTAACTCTCTACCCTCTCCCTCCTTCTCTCCGATTAGTCCCTCCATCCCTCTCCCTCCTTTTATTACTCTCTCCATCCCCCTCTTTCTTTGTCACTGTGTCCTCACGTTGACCCCATGGTGCAGACATGTCCTGTCTTTGAACCCCACCCCTAATCTCTCTCCCTCTCCCTCTCTCTCTCATCCTGCGGGCTGCGGCCGGTCGTCAAGGTTTTTTTTTATCAGCTTGCCATTGCATCCGGAGGCCCACGTGTCGTTAGCCTCTCTGTAGCGGCGATGGCTTATGCAAGAGCACTATTTACCGCTCCTCTGACTCATGACCTTCTTTTTTTTTTCACCCACACCCTTCTTTACTGTTACTGTAGATATTCCAGGAAGTGTCAGACAGACAGGCAGGCAGGCAGACAGACAGGCTGATAGCCTTTCTTTAGACCCTGGTGGTACTCTGTGTTATCACCTGGACACACGTACTGTGTGTGTGTGTGTGTCTGTGTGTGTGTCTGTGTGTGTGTCAGCGTGTGTGTCAGCTGGGGTGGTGAGGCACTTTAGATGAGCTCCCCTGGAGATGCATGAGCTCTGCTCATGAGCAGGCCGTGTGTGTGTGTGTGTGTGTGTGTGTGTGTGGGGGGGGGAGAGAGAACACACGTGTTAATTGACCTTGGGTGGGGGGGATATTGTTTTGCGTGCTCCAAGAAGAGACCTGTAAACACTGGGGCTCTGTACCAGACAGCGCTGCATTCCGCTGTGCTCCGTGTGGTTGAGCGGTATGCGCGCGTTCACCCTAATTGTCCACTTGGACTCCACCCTAGAAAGCCTACGACTGTGGCCCGGGTCTGGGCAGGAGTCCCGGCGCTGTTTACGACTGGTGCACTCATGGATGTGCTGTCTCAGGTGTGTGTGTGTGTGTGTGTGTGTGTGTGTGTGTGTGTGTGTGTGTGTGTGTGTGTGTGTTTTCTGAGCTGGCGTCTCCCTCTCTGCATCCTCCCCCGTCGGTAGCGATGAGTCACCACTCAGAGGTGCTAAACAGGCAGTGCCGTCCGTCTGGCCAGATCAGGTGCTCTTGTGGCCCACGGCGGAGAAACCTACCCCCCTCGCACCATTTTGCCGAGGCGGCAAGTCACAACTCTATGCAGTTATTAGTGCAAAGAGACAAAGAGTGAGTTGGTGAGCGGGTGGGCCCATCTTGGATTTCCGTGTCTCTCATGACCTGGATTTGAATGGACTGGGGGGGACGAGGGAGGTATTGTCCTACATCTCCCAGAGTCCTTTGCAAGGAAGAGTGGGCCCGGAGGGGAGAGTTTCAGCTTAGCTTGGCAGTGTTCCTTCCTCGTCCGCTGCTTGCTGCTATCTTTGTCCCTCGCTCTCCAAATCGTTTCCTTCCCATAGCCGCTCATCCCGTTCTTGCTGGGTTTTCTTTCACCTTCTCCCCTCCACACACACAGACACACACACACACACACACACACACACACACACACACACACACTTTACCACCACCGCCACTCTCCATTTACCCCCCTTTCTTGTGTTTTGGTTTTTCTGTTTTTCCCTTTTTAAACTCTGTGGATTCATTGACTCAGCAAGAGCCTGTCCTGCCAGAGGTTAGTTTTAAGGCAGAGGGAGTAGACTAATGGCCAAGGCTGCGGTTTAAAGGATCTGTGTAGGGTATGGGAACACTGCCGGTATCTTGAGTTGCCAGATCTAAATGTCTGCCCTATCTTTTTATATTGCCCTGATCATCCTCTGTGTTTGATGACGACTGATAGTTGATTGGACTTTAGGATCAAGGTATCTGTTACAGAGGCTAGACAGGATTACATTACAGAGGCTTACTATGCTTATCAGGTGTCATATGTTAGTCAGCTTAGCATAGTAAGTTACAGAGCGTGTGTTAGTCAGCTTAGCATACTAAGTTAAAGAGCGTGTGTTAGTCAGCTTAGCACAGTAAGTTACAGAGCGTGTGTTAGTCAGCTTAGCATACTAAGTTAAAGAGCGTGTGTTAGTCAGTTTAGCACAGTAAGTTACAGAGCGTGTGTTAGTCAGCTTAAGTGTTACATTCCAAATGCCCACTGCTAATATGGATCAAAATGGGGCGACTAGACGATTGTGTGCCACCTAATATTATAGTTAAGGCCATTCTTATCAGTCCCACCAGGATCTTGTGAGGGTTTGTGAAATTGCTGCCAGAATTCTCAAAAATCGCCTTTTATTTTGAGATTTTTATTTATTTTTTGGTGTGTGGAAATATTGCAGCAATTGTGGGAAATCCTTGAATTTGCATGAACTTGTGAAATCACAAGATCACAAAATCCTGGAGGGACTGTTTATTGTATGTAGGTGAGGTGTGGCTAGTTTACCCACACCATGAGGCTCAGCATGTAGTTGCCATCCAGTCTCACATAAGTAGTGACACATTGTGACCCTCAAAGCTCTATTTCCTCTTTTTAGAAAAATGACACAAGCAGGGTCTGTAATTTGTGTAATAATACAAGTTAAACCTTTTGAGGACTGAGCTAAGGAGATAAAAATCTCAAGTAGTATGAAAATAAACCCTCCCAGACTGCCAATGGCATGGTGTGGGTGTTTGTTTGTGGACCGTTTGTGTGAGATCCTGGATTCCTTTGGGGTATCGTTGAGGTTTGGTACTAGACAATTGTACCACTTAACCAGAAGTGGTTGTCTGATTGTTTATCTACTCAATTGTGTTTTTTTGTTCTTGCTTTATTTCCCGTACCGTCTTTCTCTTTGACACACACACACACACACACACACACACACACACACAAAAACCCAGCTGTGTCCCGGGGCAGTGGTTCTACCCGCCGTGAGGGGAGTCTATTTCTGGCCTCTTCCCTGGAAAGTACCTGGCTGCCGCGCAGGGCCCTGTGGGGAGCCTTCACCCCTCGTGCCAAATAGTGCTCCTCAGGGGAACGGAGCACAGCCTGAGCAGCGAAGGGGCCCTGCCAAACAGTGATCCGTGGGAAGCCGTGGCTGTAGCTAGCTAGCTCTCCGCCGCGCTGGCGGATTTGCTTGAAGGCCTCGACTACACTGAAAGCCGCAGCTGGCTCCGAGCGAATGCCATTCCGGTTGGAGAGATGGCATGACACACTCCAGGACTTGGAGAGGGTAGGGCTCATGCTTTGGAACAGGCTTTGCAATGGGCACCGACTGCTGTTATTGCTGGTGTGTGTGTGTGTGTGTGTGTGTGTGTGTGTGTGTGTGTGTGTGTGTGTGTGTTTCCAAGGAAGGAAGCACACTGCACAGAACATTCGTCCGGTCTTGGAGCGTGTCGATCATTTGTTGTTTTTGCTGTTGTCAGACTGCCTAGACCACAGTATATCTACGGCAGAGTGGGTTTGCATATGTATTTTGTGTACGGCATACATATTTTTCATATATTATTTAAGATTGTGGGAGAGAAATGTGTGTATGTAATTGATTTTGTGTGTGTGTGTGTAATGTTCCACGGTCTGTCCCATGTGGCCTATCCGAATGGCTTCTCCTTCATCCTTTATAATCAACATCAAACTAATCACCTCAGCACAAAGAATTAATTAAATGAATCTAATTAGATTGGATTCTCCTTCTCTCTTCCTCTCTCTCTTTCCCTTTTTCTCTCTCTCTCTCTCTCTCTCTGTGACCTGGTGATCTCATGATCTGTGCTAATTTACCCAGAAAAATCGGAATTGATATGGCCTAACACCATGACTAAAATATAAAATTTAGTCTGTACGGTTATATTTCCCAAAGAAAGGGGGAGTATTTGAATTGAGACCACCGATAACTAAATTAAATTTAGCCAGTGGTGTTTTTCCTTTCAGTATATTATTGTGTAAAGGATGGGTGACTCACAGCTATCTGTGGCTCTCTTCAGAGCTAAAAAGTGTTTAAACATTGTTGGATGGGTCAAGTATTATTTGTATTTAACATTATTGGGTCACACAAGGGGCTTGCCTTCAAATAATACAGCAGATGGCTCAACGGTATCAAATGCCAGTATGTTCCAACCGATGTCTGCACATGTCTGTTAAGTGTTGAGGCAGTTGAATGTTTAAGTGAGTGGAGCGTTCCTTAAGTGCCTGAACAATGTTATGTCTTTATCATGAATGTTGTTGTATCCTAGAATCTGGTGCATTGACTTTAAATCATGAATTATGTGTAATCCTTCTGCTTTTAAAGAAATTCAGATAAGTTTATAGTAGACTTGGGTTTACTTTTTCAAAGACGTTGTTTATCTTTTGGAGTCAAGTACTCCTGACAAAAGAAGGAGCTGTGCCCATGTTTACATTTTTCGATGGGGCAAGCTAAGATGTTCATCTGGAATAGCAGCAGTAGGTTGGTGGAGGAGAGGCGAACTGTGAATCGGGTCAATCTGTGTAAGGCCTCAGTTTAATAGAACATTACAGTTAAATACTTTGTGTCTTGAGTCGAGTACTTTTTCCAAGTCATTGATAATATGGACATTTTTCATGCAAGTGGTTTGTGGTCAATTGATGATAATGGTAGTCTGTTTACATGGTGATGTGTGTTTTTATGTAGATAATGTAGGTTGTTATGCGCAGAGGTTAGCGTGTCTGCTAAATACCAGTCCTTTACCTTTATGTACTGTATGTTCTGGTGCCTCTTTACGACGGTGTGGGTGTAGTTGGGGGGTAGGGCTGCATAGTAGCCTTTTAAGGAATCCCTGATCCAAGTGAGGGTTTAATAAAGGGGCTTTAAACGTCTCTTGCTCTCCCTTTCCGTTCCTCTCTCTCCTTCTCTCTCCCTCTCCTTCTCTCTTCTGTCTCTCTTTCTCCTTCTCTCTCTCCCTTTCCTTCTCTCTTCTGTCTCTCTTTCTCCTTCTCTCTCTCTCTCTCTCTCTCTCCCTCCCAGCCCATTTGTGTAATTCTGGGCTGAGAGGGGAGGCCTGTCGTCAGTAATGAGGCCTGCTGCTGCAGCTTATGAACTCGGGCTACATTTGAATCAGAGCTGGGCCCCCCAACAGCAGATGAAACGCACAATTTCCTCCCATAAAACAAAAGCCCAAAGTGTTCCGCATCGCTGTATACATCTGCATGTGGGGGTTCCTGTGTGAGCAAGAGAGAGAGAGAGACAGAGAGAGACAGAGAGAGAGACTGTGAGACCTGGATGATTAGAGGCCATGGTATCAATAAGAGTCATGTGAAGGGGTGCATATATCTCAGAAAGACCAAATGAAAGATCAGTTAGAGAGTGAATGTGAAGACTGAATACAGGGAAAGGTGTATGTGGAAAATGGAAAGCAACATGTCATTTGCTAGTCAAAGGCATAGCATTGTGTATAGCTCGTCTTGTCAACAAATTATTTACTTAAACACACTGGAATGAAAGTCTTATCACTTTTCAACAGCCCTCATTGTTGAAGCTCTTTAAAAAAAAAAACTCGACATATTGTATATAGTGTAGAGGAAGCGTTGCTAAATAAAGCAGTGATGAAGGTGTGACATTCTCCCTCATACCTGTAAGACTACAGGACATGGAGATGGGCGGTAATTACAGGGAATGAGTTTCAGCGAAACCCAGAATAGCAGCCTCACCGTTGGCTAACATACATACACAACAGCTAGCCCCCTTTCCTGAGCACAAGAACTAACAATGTGATGGGAAACCTAGCCAGCAATGTTCTAATAACTTCTCAATATGAGGAAGTAACAAATAGAATTATTAGAAAAAAAATGTAGTTTTCCCCTGCACAGAAACACAAATCATACTAATATTACACCTACTCCATACTATATACTATTAGACCGCTAGCCTGCTTTTTTGCTGCTCCTCAGTGTAGAGCCGTACAGGCACCACAAGAGAGGCTTACACAGTTACACTGAACCACCATTTACCCAGTAGTGCTGTGGAGTTATGGCATGGCCTTGTCTTACGCTCCATTAGTCTGTGAGTACTGTCCACATGCTCATATCTCAACCCCACACATGAACACTGCTACACTGAGCCACTGATAGGGGCTCCTGGTGGAGACAGTATTAGCCAAATGTTTCAGTTGCTAAGTGTTTGTTGTACGAGGTTCTCAAAAGGGAAACTGAAGGACTGGGACAGACACAAATAATGTAGTAGTCTGAAGTTTCTAGAACATGAAAAAAACAGTAAAAAGAAAAGGAAAAATACATCAAAATGTATTTTGATATAAGATATAAATAGTTGTAAAAGTATCATATTTAAAAAACAAAATACAGCAACCATGACATGTATCAAAATAAACTACTGTATTTAAAAAAAAAAGATACAAATATATTTCCAAGGCAACATGACAATCACAAACCTTCCCTCTACATAGACTGATCATTTATTTTACCGCTTTTTTCTGCTTACCAAGGCACGTTACAAATCTATTTTGAGAAGCACTGTATCAAGATGGGGCGTATTCAAGCCAGCTAGATGACTGTAGCCATGTCAAGAAGGCAAACAAACGGACATCAAAGTTCTCGTCATCCAATCAGAGAGAGCGAAAACACTTTTAATGCCTGCTGACCTTTCAAAATTTGACATGTAGATGACCTGGTCTGCACCGCCCTAGCAGACACACGTTTAGTCACTTACCTCAGTTTGTGTGGATCAGCTCTCTAAATTGGCCTTCACACTGAATTAGAGAAGACAAATGAGACCTCGGTCTTTCCCCTTGCCATGTGTCTTAAACAAGCATGGGCAAAGAGCGCAGCAGACCGTTGGATCTCCCAAAGATGCATACAGATGTGGAGAGTATTTTCTGTATTTTTAAAACGCAGAATACTGTACTATTTTGACACAAATGACACAACCATTTTTAAGGCTCATCATACAAATTATACTATTAATACTATTTTGTACTCCAAATACATATTTTAAATACATGTGTGCATACTGCGCATGATTATAAAGATGCACGCCGACTCAGAATTACTTTACCGCCTAATTGTATCTGAAACTATGTTTTCTATCTTCCAATAACTCCAATAACTTGGGAGTAGCCATTCCCTTGTCTTTGAGGTCTACTGAAGGGTGACCTCCATGAGCCCAAGACCTGGCGGGTTCAGCGGGGGCACCGTCCCCTAGACGAGCCTGTCAGTCGAGTCTGAGCAGATCTGTGTGTTAGTGTGGAGATAAAGACGCCCGGCCCTAATCTGTCTGATGGTGTACCCGTGCACACACATTCAGCAGACTCCACAAAGAGGCCCCTGTGAAATGGCAGCCAGTCACAATAATATTTTATTTACAATAACTAATAATATAACCAATAACTAATAATATAACCAATAACTAATAATATAACTAATAACTAACTTTATTTACATTCCCTTTATTTAGTTTGAGGCACTGGGCATTTCCGTACATTCCAAGTCTTGATTAGACAGACAAATATTGCCTTGTGCCTCCTGAAGGTAAGTATATATCAGAAATGGCGACATTTGTTTTGCCATGATTGTTGGTTTAACCCGATGCCTGTGGTATTTGTTGTCCTGTCTGAGCTGTTTGTGTTGGAGTGATTTGTCTCCCAGTTAGTCACATTCCTAACTGCCAGGCCAGTTACTTACTGTTCTCACTGTGACAGGTTGGGCCTGTCTTTCCAGGTCTCACAGCCTTAAAACGTTTGTGTGTGTGTGTGTGTGTGTGTGTGTGTGTGTGCGCTTGTGTATGGAGGTATTAAGACATCCTTGATGAGGAATAGAAACCAAGATTTGAAACCGAGATGTCCTGGTCTCGAGCTGTTCCGTGTACCACAGCGGAAAGTCAATCAAGTCTTGCTGTTTTTCCATAAGCCAAAAAAAAAGATGTAAAGAATTAGCATGATTGGCTAATTGTGTCTTAAGTGGAGGGTTTTAGCGTGTACATATAATCCCATCAACTGATTTTCCTCAGAAACGACTCGTCTTTAGTCAGTGAAAAAGAATGCATGATGCTGTTACATAATTTGTGGTCGCATGAAGTTGTCTTGCCATTAGTTCCATTTCCAAGAAAACATTTTGGTTGCCGAATATGTAATCTCTGGATGCACACACTGTGGCAATGGTGGATCAGGCAACCACACACACACACACACACACACACACACAGAAACACACACACACACACACATAAAAACACCCAAACACTTTGGTTGACTTCTAAAAATGCCTTCGCCATGCTGACTGATGATGTCATCCCTGCCTCTTTTGGCGATTTCTTTGCTATTTTTTGTGTGTGCGGGGATGAGGTGTGTGTGGAAGGATGGATGGATGGATGGATGGGATTTGGAGAACAGAAAGCTACACAGCAAGGCTTGTCCAACGACCAAGACAGCGTAGCAATGAAGTCGCCAAAAATGAAAGTGACCGTCAGCATATTTCTCCTCTCCCAAATTATATTTGACTGTCTATGACCTTTCTGTGTCTGAGAGCATGGATACTTTAGTGAAGGAGTGTTTGTGTGTGTGTGTGTGTGTGTGTGTGTCTGTGTCTGAGTGTGTGTGTGTGTGTGTTGACTTAGCTGGAAGGAAGTACGTTGCTTGATCGTGGAGGACAGGCGTGGCCTAAGGTGTCAAGAGGTCGCATCACGGCTAACATGATTGGCTCCCCCGCTCTCTGTGGTTGGTGAGGTCAGGGGTTTCTTTGGAAACGCAGCCGCCTGTCTCTGCGTGGAGCGGACGCAGCTTCCAGCACACAGCCCACAAACCAGCTGCTCAGATTCCCACAGTGGAGCTGGTGCTGCTGTTCTGTGCTCTAAAACAACTGCCAGAGCTGGTCTTCTATGACTAACAGTGCTGAAGGGGTGTGTGTGTGTGTGTGTGTGTGTGTGTGTGTGTGTGTGTGTGTGTGGGTGGGTGTTTGTGGGTGACAGAGTGAGAGAGAGAATAGATGTGTGCCTGTGTACTCACATACACTGTATGTATGTGTTTGGAATGTGTGGTGTCTGTGTGAGAGAGAGACTTTGTATTTGTCGTGTTTGTGTATAAGTGGTAGTGTGTGTGTGTGCGTGTGGCAGCTGCTTAAAGACTGCACTGTGGGATAGTTGTGTGCTAAATGACTGCTGAATTAAACATGCGCTGCGCTGCATGGGAGCCCTACTGAAATAAGCATGAGCTTCAGGCGCCCAGATTTATCTGTGTGTGTGTGTGTGTGTGTGTGTGTGTGTGTGTGTCAGTGTGTGTGTGTGTCAGTGGGAGTTTGCACTCAGCACTCACATGCTCCTTTACTGTGAACTGGTCTGGACCGTCCATTTCTCCCTTGACAGAGGGACCACACACACACACACACACACAAACACAAACACACGTACCTCTCTGGACAACACTTTGCAATTCCTCCAGACTTGTTCTAAAATCAGACAGAATCTGGCATTCTCAGAGCATTCTCAGAGCATTCTAGTGTTCTTCCAGAACGCCACAGTCTTCCAGTTGACTCGATCCTCAGCAATCCTTGAGTGACAATAGTGATTCATATTTAAGGCAGCAGTATGCAGATATTTACCATTTCTTGAGGTACATTTTTGTAGGTGACTATTTTTGATCATTTTTGATGGTAGGTGGTACCAAAATATGTCAGTTAGCAAGCTAGCTAACTTTGAACTTTTTAGGTGTTTGCAAGGCTTTTAGCTTGTTAGCTCGCTAATTTTAAACAAAACTCTTTACTGCTACTTTAATAGAAGTTCAGACATTTAGTTTTCCCCACAGCCGAATAAATTAGTTAGACCCTAATACAAATATCTATTCTATTTGATAGCTTCCTGTTAGAAGGAGCAAACAAAGAAAACTAAAAATAATGCAAATCTAATATGTTCAAGTGCTGGTCAGTTATTTTGAAGCGATAAAGTGTCATGCAACCCATATTTATGTATCCCATAAGTAGAGGTACAGACGTCTTTAAATACCAGAGGACCGAATGCTTGTTTCCTTGCTGTTGCCTTACGTGATCATTGCACTTTGGCATGTGTCAATTCCGATCCTCTTCGTCCAGTAGCAGATGAACGCATTTTGGACAGTCTCCTTATAATGGAGCACAGATCATGGAGATGAGGTAAGCTTTGGCGGCTCTTCCACTCCTGTGTGTGTGTGTGTGTGTGTGTGTGTGTAGTGAGTGTCTCTCTCACACACACACACACACACACACAAAGGAAAGCTGTGCATTATTGTGGAGTGGTGCTGTACATCCGGGGAATAACTCTTAACTTCCCTGAGGCGTGGACGCACAGTGGCACCTGTGCAAAGCTGTAAACGGCCCACCGGTCCGTACACTCGGACACGGCTTAGGGTGTGTATGCGAATGAACACACCTGTAAACGGCCCACCGCTCCGTACACTCGGACACGGCTTAGGGTGTGTTTGCGAATGAACACACCTGGGCACTTGTGTTGACACAGTGCGCGCTACTTGACACAGCCATATGAAAACAGATATTACTGTTGTGTGTGTGTGTGTGAGTGTTCAAACAGCGAATGAATTGGTGTGTTTCAGCATGCATCTTCCATTTTCTCCATACTATTGCCCAGTATGATCCTGTTCCCTGTGTGGAGATTATACATACACCGTTTTATACCCCTCAAATACATAGATGACCACCTTGCGTAATGTGTCAGTTGATGTGTCCGGTTGTTGTCAGGGCCTCAGTGTTGTGTATTGCCTGAGTGGAGGTGTGGCTGTGTCTGCCCCGCGCTGCCTGAGATGGGCAGCAGTAGCCCTCTGGTGATGCTCCTAATGGGGACTGTGTTTTCTCTCAGGGTGCAGACGGGCGGAAGAGTCCATCTCTGGGTGCAGACGGGCAGAAGAGTCCATCTCTGCATGCTCCCTCTGGACTGGTGTTTCTCTGCTAGTAATAATGTGTGTGTGTGTGTGTGTGTGTGTCTGGAAAGCACGGGAGAGGGGGCGAAATATAGGAGATTGTGTAACAGGGCATGCTTGTGTGTGTGTGTGTGTGTGCTCCCTCTTACGCAGCCCGGGCCGCTATGACGCAGCTCCCTTGATCCCTCTGCGTCACCCCATGTCTCCGAACATCTACGGCCTGACAGAGTGAGTTAGTGAGCGAGGAGAGGGAGAGAAAGAGGAGACAGAGAGAAGTGATAGAAAGAAGTGATAGGAAGAAGTGATAGCAAGAGAGACAGGGGAGAAGGAAAAACAGAGGCAAATGGGAAGAGAGCGAGAGAGAGAGAGAGAGAGAGAGGGAAATAGTGAAAGAATGTGGGGGCTCCCTGGCCATTGTCAGCTGATATGTATACACAGAAGGCCTGGCTTAAGCAGCACTGTGAAGAGAAGGAAATGGGGGAAGGAGAGGAGGAGAAGATGAAAAAAAAAAAAAGATGGTGTGAGGGTGGTGGTGGGGTGGTCAGAGCCTCCCTCTCTCTCTCTCTCTCTCTCTCTCTCTCTCTCTCTCTCTCTCTCTCTCCCTCTCTCTCTGCCTCATCCCTGTGCCCTAATAAGGAAGGATCGGCAGCCACACGGGACGAGCTTCAGAGTCTAGGGGGGTTGGGCAGGAGGGGTGGGGGTTCGGGGGCAAGGGAAAAAGTCAGAGAGAGATGGAGAGAGAGAGGGAGAGATGCTATGAAAACACTCACACAGATGAGGGGGAGCAGAGGGGAAGAGAGAGCGG